>NW_020312007.1:520433-741480 GCF_003144115.1 Tilletiopsis washingtonensis | reverse complement strand
CCTAACCCTAACCCTAACCCTAACCCTAACCCTAACCCTAACCCTAACCCTAACCCTAACCCTAACCCTAACCCTAACCCTAACCCTAACCCTAAGAGGAGCAACGCAAGGCTTGCTGGTTGGCTGTGCTGTCAATGGTCCTGGAACAGCTCTTGGAGGGTAGGCGCAAAGCAGCAGCAGGATGTGCTGCACTGCCTGTGCTCTGACTCACTGCTGCTGGTCAGGTGACTGCTTTGCACGTGACCGCAGTCGAGTCGTGCACGTTCGCGCCTTTCCGCCTCGCCGCTGCATGCCTCCCTCCACCACCACGCCTCGCACATCCCGCAATGCCACACATTCCCGTTGCCACGCTTTTGCTGGGCAGGTCGCATGCTTGGAGTACGCTCGTTGCGCCGTGTCGCACTCAGGCACGTTGCAGCGCCCCGTCCGCACAGGCACCCGCCGTACGTCTAGAGGCAACACGCCGCCGAGGCTCTGCCGCACGTCTTGCCGGCGCCGCATCGCTCGAGCACGCCCGCCAGAGCGCACTCGCGCGCGTCCGCCGGCTCTGCAGCCCGCCACGAAGCTCATCAGCTCGCACGACGCTCAGCGGCTCGCCACGACGCTCTGCAGCGCGCTCGACGCTCAGCAGCTCGCCATCGCTGTTGGCGCTCGCCACGTCGCGCCGCAAGCTCGGCAGCCCGCCGCCCGCTCAGCAGCCGCCCGCTCAGCAGCTCGCTGGACGGGACAGCACGCTACGCCCAGCGCGCACGCCCCGCAGCTGGCGATGCTCCGCAGCGGGCCGCATCTGCAGCGTGCCGCACGCGTCGCATTGGGCCGCTCATCCCTGCCGCAGATGACGTTCGGACGGGGTATATTTCTTCGTGGTGACAAGAGGCGCCGCGAGCAGCAGGTGAGCCGCGTCGGGGCCCGGCAGGTGCGGTCTATTGGGGAAGGAGTGTACGTCTAGAGAGTGTGGCAGCGCATCGCTGCGTGCGGGGGTGAGAGAAAGGGGATCCTTGGCGAGTGCGGCGGCGTGGGTCGGCGGATGGTGTCGGGCTGCTCGGCGTGGGCTGCTCGACTGGACGCGTCGTCGCCGACGAGTCGAGCCGCGCACGCAGCCGCCGAGCGAGGCGCATCTCGAGCACGCTCTGCCGCGCTCGTTGCTTTGCTGCGCGCTGCCGTCGTCGCTGCGCGCTGCCGTCGTCGAGTGTGGAGTGCTGGGCGCTGCGCTGCGCTGCAGTGGCGCAACCCGCTCCTACTTCTTCACGACCTGGAAGCCGATCTCGGCCGGGTCCGTCGACATCGCCCAGATGACGGCGCAGCCCTCGACGACGGCCATGAACGGCTGGATGAAGATGAGCGCAATGGCGTGCGCGGGAATCTGCCACCACTGCCACCACTCGTAGCCGTAGTCGAGCTCCTGGAAGAGCAGCCCGCCGATGTAGAGCCACTGGAAGGCGCCGAAGCAGAAGCACGCGAGGACGTAGATCCAGTACGGGCTCGGGCCGCTCCACTCGAGGAGCAGCGAGAAGATGACGTTGAGGACCGTCGCGACGAGGCAGAAGATGCCGGCGGTCCACAGCTTGATGGCGATCTGCGGCAGGTGGTAGCAGCCCTTGATCTGGCAGATGCCAATGTACCAGCGGCGGCGCTGCTTCATAAAGTCGAGGAAGCCCTCGGGCGACTGCTCGCGCACGATGCCGTGGATGCGCCCGAGCGTGAAGCCCTTCTGCCAGGCCGCCTGCGAGAACTCAAAGTCCTCGGCGAGACTGGCAAAGTCCCAGCCGACCTGGTTCTCGGCCTCGCCGTTGAGCAGCAGAAACGAGCCGTGGATGCCAAAGATGGGCCGCTGCACGATGTTGCCCTGCAGCGAGAAGCGCGCCAGATCGTCTGGAGGGGGGTCAGCGCCTGCTCTGCCGCACTTCACACGTCTGCACTCACCACCGACGCGAATCGTGTCCGCGATGCCGAAGCACCACGCTCGCCAGTCCTTAAAGTACCGGTGCCCATTGTAGATGATGATGCCCTGGCCGATGTGGTGCGGCGTGTAGCGCACAAAGTCGAAGCAGCCGCGCAGCGACTCGGCGTCCATCGTCGACTCCTCGTCCATGTGCAGCACAAAGTCGTACGGCGAGAGCTTCATCGTGGTGCGGAAGTAGTCGAGCGCCTTGGCCTTGTGCTTGGCGAGGCCGAGCGGCGACTTGTAGTTCTTCGGCGTCATCATGTTGTCCAGGTCGGGGTACGCATACGGCTCGTCGGTGAGCACAATGACACGCACGGCCGGGTGGTACTTTTCCAGGAGCTTGAGCTTCGTGTGGGCACGGCGGGTGGCGTCCTCGTTGGAGCCGCGCGTGACGGACACAATGTAGAAGTGGCGCAGCTGCTCGCGGCACACGGGGCGCTTCTTCATCGCCTCGGGCGTGCGCGTAATGTCGGGCGTCATGTAGCCGATCCAGGTGATGAGGCAGTACGGCAGCGCGAGCAGCCAGAGCAGGCGCCAGAGCGTCGAGAACGTGGCAAAGTCGGTGGTGATGTAGTTGTGCCACGGGTTGAGCAGGCCCCACGAGAGCGCCATGCCGGGGATCACAATCGCGTTGAACGGCCAGATGTACGACCAGGCAATGAGCAGGCGCCGCGTGCGCACCGCCTGCGGGTCCGTGCTGATGTCGGCGTCGAAGAGCGTCGAGTGCATCTCGGCGGGGTCGAGGCCGTAGGCGAGCGGGTGCTCGGGCGGCGGGATGATCGGCACGGGCGTGCGCCAGTGGCGGATCTGCGAGCCGAGCTTCTTCGTCGCCGCCCACTTGACGCGCAGCTTGCCGGGGATCGCCCCGGCGCGGGCTGGCGCACCGCGCACGGCGGCGACCGTGTTGCGCCAGCCCTGCGTGAACACGGCGAGGAAGCCCTCCTTGCGCATCGTGCGCGAGAGCCAGCCGGAGAATGTCAGCGCGGGCGCGTCGACGAGCTTGTTGAGCACCCAGCCAAAGGCAAAGTTCGCCGCAAACGTCGCGAGATACGCATTGACGATGCCCTTCCAGTAGAGCTGGTCGCGCGCGGCGTAGTGCATCGCGACCGGCGGCACGACGAGGTAGATGGCGCTCATCTGCGTGACGTAGATGCCGAACGCGTGCCGCCCGAGGATCTTGAACATAAAGTTGCCGACGAGCCACTGGAACGTGTTCGACATCTCGAGCCAGAGGAAGAGCAGCGTGGCGCGGAAGATGATGATCGGCTGGCCGCCAAAGTCGCCGGCCTTGGTGTCGACGCCGACGACGCCGTGCTTGTACGTCGTCGGCGCCCATGCGCGCACAATCGTGCCCTCGATGGTGTTGTAGCACAGAAACACGAGAAACACGCCGGCGAGGGCGCACTCGGTGGCGAGGTACGTCACGCGCGACGTCGACTGCCAGCGCTTGAGGATGCCCGTGCACTTGAGGTCCGCCATGATGACGCCAATGACAAAGGGCAGGTTGAGGTTCTGCGTGTAGCCCAGGAACGTGACGAGCAGCGCATAGAACGCAAAGCGGCGCGACTGCGTCATGTGCGCGACGACGGGCATGAGCATGAGCACGTAGAGCATGCCCCAGATCTGCGGCTGCATCGACCACAGCATCGACGTCTCGCGCAGCTGCTCGGCGTTGTCCGTGTTCGTCATGAGGCGCAGCAGGGCCGTGAGGATGTCGCCGGGCGTCGTCCAGGCGTCGGTGATGCGCAGCGTCTTGGGGTCGCGCGTCGTCGGGCACCACGACGGGTACCACAGGTTGCCGTCGGTCTGCAGCACGGCCTGCGCGTCCATCGTCGGGTAGAAGGCGCCGCCGGCGCACTGCGCCTTCTGCAGGAGCAGCATCACGCACGACAGCACCGAGAGGCGCAGCGTGCGCCGGAACATGGCCTCCGGCAGCGTGAACCACTGGATCGGCGAGTCCGTGCCCAGCCGGCGCATGTACGACGTGACGTTGAGCCGGCCGGAGAGCGCAAAGAAGAGGACCAGACTGATCTGTGGCGAAGGTCAGCAGAGGCCAAGGGTGGCGCGCTTCCCACTCACCTTGGAGCGCAGAATGTCGACGGCCGTGCCCGTCTCCATGACCTTGGGGTGCGTTCCCTGCGCGCGTGTCAGCCGCTGTGTCCGTGGTGTCGCTGACACTACTCACCAGCCATGTATTGTCGGCAAAGTGCTGCGTGAACACCATAATCATGACGAGGCCGCGCAGCCCGTCGAGGTAGCCCGTGTCGCCCTCGCGGAACGGCTTGCGCGCCTTCTTCTCGGGCGCCTTGGCCGGGGCTGCGACTGGCGCGGGCGGCTCCGGCACGGGCTCGAGAACTAGCTCCTTCTTCAAGTCCTCGTCCATGGCCAACTTGTCCAGCGGCGAGATCTCCTCGTCAAACGGCGAGACCTTCTCGGAGTAGAGCTCGGGCCCCTTGCCCTTGCCCAAGCTGCCCGCCGAGAGGCGCTTCTCGTAATCATCGGCAAAGACGTTGCCGCGGTCGAAGAAGAGCGCGTTGCTCTGCTCCACTTGCTGAAAGTCCTTCTCAAACACGTTGCCCTTCTCAAAGAGCGACTCGGCCTTGCCGAGTGCTGGTGGCTCGCGCGCGAAGCGGCAGTGCGCGCAGCACGCGCCGTCGTCGGCCTCGAGCTCGAGGTCGGCGTACGTCTCGCCAGCCTCCGGGTCGGCGTCGGTCTTCTCAGGGTCGGCAATGTAGTCGACGTCCTTGCCGCTCGACGTCTCCGACTGGCTCTCGTCCTCCTTGACGCTCGGCATGTTGGCGGGCGCGACGAGTGTCATGACCGACATTGCGCGGGCGCGGGCGCGCGGCGCGCTGCTTGCTTCGCCGATGCCGCTCATGGTGGCGGGGATGGATGTGGTGGAGAGGAAAAGGGCGCGGCGTCTCGCGCCGTCGATAAGGCCGGCCGGGCCTGCTGTCAGAGCTCCCAGCCGACCCGGCATCGCGCTGCCGAACGCTGGTCGCCGCCGCGGTAAGGGCGAGCGAAGCCACGGCAGCGCGCGGCGCGCCTCAGGCGAGACCTGCTGCCCTCTCGCTGGCAGCGCCCGAGCTTGTCGCTGGCCCCAGCCATCCACAGCAAGGTTCCGCGCCCGAGGAACGTGCGCGCGAACAGAACATGTCGCGCACTGGCTGGCTAGGTGTTGCTCTCCTCCGCGGAAGAATGTAGAGAGCGAGCAGCCGCTGCAGGGCATGCGCCACGGGGAGCCGCCGGCAGCGGCAAGGGGCGCCGCGAGACACGAAGCTCTCGCCGCGCGCGCCGCCGCCTCCCGGACAAAGAACCGCCCTTCAGGGTCTCTGGAGCCGGCTGCGCTGTGGATTCGCCGCACAGCCGCAGCATGTCCATCCAGCACATCCGGACCAGGAGGGCAAGTCGCGGCGCCCGGCAGATGCACCATGATGAGCGCCGCCGAGCTCCGCCGCTGAGGTGGAATCTAGACGGCAGGGCGGAGCACGGCACCGTGGTCTTGGGAGCGGACGCACACTTGCTCGTCGGCCGCCAGGGCCGGGCGCGCCAGGCGAGGTGTGGCTTGTGCGTGGCGAGGAGCAGCGGCGAGGCTGGACGTGTCGCGCCGGTCGGCCGTGGACGCCGCACGCATCCGGCGCCTGGACATACCCGCCCCTGACCCGGCTGGGCGGGCACTTGATACTCGGCTGCCGTTGCTTGCCCCCGATACTTGCGGCGGCCCTGCGCAGAGGTCGTGCTGGCGCGCCCGCTCGCCCCCTGCGCTGCTGCGCGCGCGACATTCCCGGCGCGCCTCGCCAGCCACGCTGCACGCCCCGCATCGGCGGGCGCCGGCGCTGCATCCCGCCGCTGACGTGCACCTCCGCCCGCATTGATTCGGCACCGGGACGCCCGGCTGACATGTCGCTCCGCTGCACCCTGCAACGCAATGCTCGGCAGGCCCGGCATCGGGTCGCGCTCGGAGCGCGCCGCCGCCCGCGCGCATCGCAGCGTCCGCCCTTCTCGCGCAACGAAGGGTCGCCGCCGCCGCTGCGGAATTGAGGGCGGTTCACACTGCGCGACATCATCGCACTTGGCTCTGGCGGTCCTGCAGGCCGGATGCTGCATCTGGCGCAGCGAGCCCCACCCCTGCGATGCTGGATGCTGGCGGCCGCTCCCAGGGCAGCGCGCGCGTCCATCCGGTGGTGCGCGCACGGCGCCGCGCAGGAGGCGACGCAGCGTCCGGTCCGGCGAGATGTCCTGCGCGCATGCATTGCTCCTGCGCTGGTACTCACCACTCGGCACTGCAGCCCTGCGTGTGCCCGGTGCCTGTGGGGCGGGTGGTGCACCTGCCGCTCTGCGCTGGCCTGCGCCGGCCGCCTGCGCATGAGCAGATGCTGCCTGCGGTGCCGCCGCCGCCGCGTTGCGCAGGCAGCCCCGAGCCAGCACCATGCCTGCCGGCTGTGCGCTGCTGCGGTGCCTGGGCTGAGCGCTCGCAGGAGTTGCCCTCGCGCGCTGCATCTGGAATGCGTAAAGCCCCGGTGGAAACCGCACACGGCGGAAGGGGCGCTTGCGCCGTGCTGCTGCCGTGCCCCGTCCGTCGGACAGCCGCAGGTTGCCCGCGCGGCCTCTTGCCCCTTCGACCCATAGGCCCGACGCACGCTGCCGCCCAGGGTCCGCTGCTCCGCCGCTCCGCCGTTCCGCAGGGCAGCAGCGCAGCGTGCCGCACACTGCCATTCCACCGGCGCATGCACGCATGAATGTGGCGCCCGTCGCCGCGCAGCGCGCACGCCTGCAGGAACGCACGCCAGACGCGCAGCGCCGCCCGTCAGCCCCCAGAGCAGTGCCGCGCCATCAGCGTGCATGCACGCCCGGCAGCGTCGCAGCTGGGCCATCGTCGGGTGGGCAGCCCAGCGTTGCTGAGGCAAGCGCTGCATGCGCAATGCTGCTGCCGCATGCTGTTCCGGGCGCTGGCCGCGAGGTCCCGGCTTGCTCTGCGCCGCCGCGGTGCGGCACCTCCGCCGACGGCGCACGCAGCGCAGCGACTCGTCGACGACGACGACGTCGGCCGCCGAGCGTGCGCCCCTCGCGCGCCGCAGGCTGCCGTGTCGCGCAGCTGGCTCCCACGGCTCTCCCATCGAGCGGGCCGCATGCTGCTGCCGCGCCGGCAGCACGGCCGGCCAGAGGCGTGCTCGGCGCGGACTGGACCGCCAGCCGGGTCCTCGACCTGCGGGCTGCGGGCATACGCTGCGCATCCGTCTTGATGATCCTACGCTTCCGGCCGTGCCGCTTCGAGCAGCAGCAGGCTCAGGGCAGAGCGCCACTCGCGCTGCTCGCGCCGATCAGCGCATGCTCGACAAATCGTCCGCGACGCAAAGATACGCACTGACACAGGCCCGCGGCGCCACACCGCTCGCCTCGGCACGAAGGATGACAGCCGGCCTCTTATACACCCAGGCGCCCCGCTCACCCGTGCTCACAGCCCCACCACCCCCATCTGTCCGTCCACATGGCCCACCAAAGAGCGCGAAGCGGGTCGACCGTGACCTTCCGGGAGCAGCCGGCGCCAGACCGCTCGCAGTTCTCGCCCACGCGGCCGACGCCTTCGAGCGAGGCGTCGTTCGAGTCGGCCTCGGGCGCCCATCCTCGCATGGGGCGCCGCCGGGCCTCGACCGTCACCTTCGTCGACCGGCCCGCGCCATCCCCGGCTGGCAACAGCCGGCCCCCGCTTCCGAGCGCGGCAGACTCCGACTCATACCTCAAGGCGCCCCCGAGCCTCGGGCGGCGACGTGCCTCTTCAAGCGCGACGCTCTTCCCCGACGAGCCGTACGGTGACAAGCTCAAGTCCTTCGAGAATGCCAAAGTCAAGTCCCTCGATGACGACGAGCTCGGCGAGGACGACGACAAGCTCGGCAAGTCCCTCGACGATGACAAGCTTCGCAAGTCCGTCGATGAGGAGAAGACGGAGGCCGGCCCTAGCGTGTACGTTCCCGCGAGGCTGGGCCGGAGAAGGGCCTCGTCCATGACGCTCGTGGCGCCTGCGCCGCTGAGGCCGGCCAAGTACAAGCTTCGACGACCCTCCTCTCTCACACTCGCTCCTTCCACCACGGGCATGGAGGACGCCGTCGACCTGCTGCCGGCGTTCACACGCGGCGACACGTCCGACCCGCCGCGTGGTCCGAAGCTCAGCGCACGCCTCCGCGCTTTCTGCAAATGGCCCGGCGCGCTCGACTGGACGGCCGACGGCGGGCGGCTGCGCTACCTCGACTCGCTGAAGCTCATCGCCGCGATCACACTTCTCACTGCGACCGTCTTCACCAGCGCCACGCGCGAGTGGGCCGGCGCCTCGACGCTTCTCTACCCCGTGCGCTCCGACTTTGCCCTCTCCGTCTTCATGGTGCTCGTCGGTCGCATCCTGCCGCTGCCCTGGCTCGAGCCGCTGGCGTCCGGCAAGGCTGCGGCACCCACCATCCCGGCGTCAATGCGCCAGTTCGGACAAGCCCTTCTCCGGCGTCCGTTTCGCTTCCTGCCCGTGCTGCTCATCAGCGGGCTGCAGTACGCCGTCGGACGCGCAGGCGGCCCCTTCGCCACGTCGGAGCCGCTGCGCCAGCTCTTCGGAGGCGTTGCCGAGCTGCCGCAGTGGACACTGTCCAACGACCGAGCGTGGGCAGGGGTCGCAACGTCGCTCTTCGTCGCCAGTGACATGTCCGTGCATCTGCGCAGCACCTCATCGACGCTGTACACCACCCCGTGGCTCCTCCAGGGCAGCCTGTACATCCTCGGCGTCGCAACGTTCTCCGGACTGTTCAAGAACAGCTCGCGGCAGGCCCTCTTTGTCTTCCTCGCCGTCGTCAACTGGTGCACGTACTCGTTCCTGACGCCGTTCATGCTCGGCCTCATCATCGCCGACCTGAGCGTGTGCGGCACCCTAACCCGCCTCAGCGCAGGGGGCACGAGCAACAGAGCTCTCCGCACAGGTCTGCAGTGCGCCGTCGCGGCCCTGCTCGCCGTGTTCCTCTTTGTCGCGCCGCTGCGTGAGGGCCTCTCGAACGCACTTGCGCACGCGCAGGTGCTGCATGGCACGGAAGGCGACCCTCTCACCTCGGGCCATCAGCTTCTTCGCTTCTCCGACGTCATCAGCGCAGCACTCATGGTGCTCCTCGCCGAGGTGGCGTGGCCCGTGCGCGCGGTCCTCTCTTTCCGGCCCCTGGCAGCCCTCGGACGCTTTGGTGCCGCAGCCGTCGCCATCTCGCATCCTCTGGTGCTATTCTACCTCGTTCCTCGGCTCTACCAGCCCTCGTTCGATGCGGTGGACCATAGCGCCGGCTCGGTGCTTCTGCGGCTCTGGGGCCTGACGCTTGGCCTGTCGCTTGCAGCCGCGCCGCTCATCGCCATGCTCGCAGAGCTGCCGTCGGAGGTGATGGCGCGCCTGTGTGTTCGCTTCTTCCTTCCGAACCTCAGCGCCACACCGGAGTCGCCTCCTCCGCCCCCTCCGGAGGCGCCGCAGAAGGCCAGCCCAGCCGTTACTCTAGTCGCTCCGCCCACTCCGATGGTCCTAGTCAAGGACAGCCTGCCGGACTCCCCCCTGCGCAAGAACAGCTTCACGTCAACGCTGTACAGCTCCGACTCTCCGCGAAAGGACAGCATGGCGCCGACGCTCTACGACTACTCGCCCCGCAAGGACAGCTTCGCACCGTCGCTCTACGGCAAAGACTCGCCGCGCCGAGACAGTATGGCGCCGACGCTCTACAAGTACTCGCCTCGGAAGGACAGCTTCGCCCCATCGCTCTACGGCAAAGACTCTCCTCGCAGAGACAGCTTCGCGCCGACGCTCTACGGCACCGACTCTCCGCGCAAGGACAGCTTCACACCCAGCCTCTACGGCAAGGACTCGCCTCGCCGGGACAGCTTCGCGCCGACACTCTATGGCACCGACTCGCCCCGCAAGGATTGCTTCGCACCGACGCTGTACACGCCAGAATCGCCGTACCGCAGGGACAGCCTCGCGCCGACGCTGTGCGAGCCGGCGAGCCCGTACCGCAAGGACAGCTTCACACCGTCGCTGCTCGCACCGCCCTCTCCCCTGCGACGCGACAGCCTCGCACCCACACTCTTTCCGCCACCATCGCCTATGCGAAGAGACAGCCTAGCATTACCCCTACACCCTCCGCCTTCGCCCCTGCGCCGCGTCAGCGTGGCCCTGCCGTCGGTCCAGCCGCCTTCGCCGCTGGGGCCCGGCAACGACGGCCCTGGCAGCCCAAAGTAGCCTCGGCGGAGGCTCGTTCTGTATCACACTCCCTAGACCTGCATACCCAGCACCACTATCGCCCGAAGCGGCACATAGAGAATAGACCACAGTCACCAGCCTGCGCGACCCTCCGAGCTCTGACCTGTTTCGCGCCTGAGAATCCCGGGGGCTCCGCTTCCTGCTCGGCCGCTCGGCAAGGTTCCGGGACGAGCCTCGGCTGCCGTACTCTGCTGCTTCGGCACTGACTGCCGTGGTTGGGCCGCAGCGAGGCCGATCGAAGCGGCGGCCGGAGTGCCCGCTGGACGTGCAGGACAGCAGATGCGGGCGATGTTGCGGCGTGCGTGCCTCCGCGGGAGGGCGGAGCAACGTCCGGGCCGGTGGCTTCGGTCGCATCCGTCCATTGTCGCTGCAGCACGCAGGACGCCGTATGGACGGGCCCCGCAGGCTGGTGCGTTGAGTCATCCGGCGCCAGGCACCTGCACGTCCCGCCAGGCACCCCTCCGAATGCGGCCGCTGCGATGCGTCCCGCTGCACTGGCCGTCCCCGCGCTCCCGCTGCACCCTCCGCCGTGCACGCGCGCATGCTCCGCACGCCCACGTTCTCCGCCGCGTGCGCCTGATGAATCGCACCGCGACCCGGCTCAGTCAAGAGCACGCTAAGGCTGGCCCGAAGAACCGGTCTCGCTGTTCCTCACACTCTGCACTCCTCCCACCACCTCTACACACTCTCAGCCATGCTCGTTGCGCCGATTCGTGGCCCCAAGGGCATGCTCCTCAATATGGTCACGGACGCGGAGCCGAGCCAGCCAGCGCCGACGCTCGAGGCGCTCATGACGCTGATGCTGAGCGTGCAGCAAGAGGTGAGTCTTCCCTCCCTTGAGCTACATGCGCACAGTTGCTCAAATCCATCGTAGGTCCTCACTCTACAGACCTCCGTGCAGGCGCTGGAGCGCGCCACGATGGGCCGCGCCATGAGCAGCTCGCTGGTCCCGCCGTTCAGCCCGCCGGGCTACTTCTCGCCGCTGCCGTCGCCGCGGATGGTCCGGACGCCGCTGCCTCGCCTCAGCACTTTCACCGGCGCCGAGACCTCGCTGCAGATCGCCGAGTCGCCCAGCCCAAGAACCGCACGACCGCAGCCCGGGCCGATCGACGTCTACAGCGTCATCCCCGCCGGCGGCTCCGGCACGCGGCTGTGGCCGCTGAGCCGCGACGTGTGGCCCAAGTTCCTCCTCGACGTCGAGGGCAAGGGCTCAAGCCTCCTGCAGACGACCTTCGCACGGCTCGCACCTCTCTGTGGCGAGGAGCGCGTCCTCGTCGTCACCGGCGCAGGCCACCTCGATGGTGTGCGCTCGCAGCTCGACCAGCTGCGCGAGGAGAACCTGCTCCACGAGCCGAGCCCCAAGGAGAGCATGGCGGCAATCGGCCTTGCCGCAGCGATTCTCCACCGGCGCGACCCCGAGGCGGTGCTCGCAAGCTTCGCGGCCGACCACGTCATCGAGACGGTCACGGACGACTCCTTTGCCGTCACCGTCGCCAGCGCTGTGGCGGCGGCCCGCGCCAGCCGCGACATCGTCACCATCGGCATCAAGCCCACCGAGGCATCGACAGCCTTTGGCTACATTCAGCGCGGAGGCCTGCGACAGTGGCCCAAGGGTGCCGAGCCCGCCGCCATTGCGTTCGACGCCGAGACGGCGCCGGCGTACTGCGTTGAGCGCTTCAAGGAGAAGCCGGCCGAGGCTGCTGCGGCCGCCTTCGTGGCCTCCGGCGAGTACTATTGGAACGCGGGCATGTTTGTCACGCGCGCCTCGGTGCTCCTCGAGCTGCTCGAGGCGGAGAACAAGGAGCTCTTCGACAAGCTCACGCTCATCGCATCGGCCTGGGACGTCAAGGAGAAGCGCGACGAGGTGCTCGCCGCCGTCTGGCCGACGCTGCCCAAGATCAGCATCGACCACGCGATCGCCGAGCCCGCTGCGGCCCGCGGGCGCATGCTCGTCATTCCGGCGCCGCTCAAGTGGACCGACGTCGGCAGCTTCGAGGCGCTCGCCGAGCTGGCTGCCCGCGAAGAGGCGCCGTGCGCCGAGAAGCACGTGCAGGTGCTCGGCGACGCGACCCAGGTCTTCACGCAGGAGGCCTCTGGCCTCATCGTGCCCGCCGGCGGCAAGATGATTGCCTGCCTGGGCATCGACGACGTCGTCATCGTCGACACGCCGCACGCGCTGCTCGTCACGCTGGCGAGCCGTGCGCAGGACATCAAGAAGCTCGTCGCCGCGTGCAAAGCCGCCTCGCCCGCGGTTGCTTGACCGCCTCGAGCCTCTCTCCCTATACCCGTGCTGCCCTCTCTTCAGTGTCACTACTGTCTGCCGCGCCTCCGCATCCATATCCCGGGTCTCTCTTGCTCCCTGCTCTGCATCAATGCCACATTCTTTCACAATCTGTCTATTGCTGCTGTGCTGTGCGTGTCCGACGGCGCGACTGCGGCTTGCTCAGGACGCATAGCGCCGGGTATACTTGAGCACTTGCCGCCGGACCGCGCTGCCGGCGTAGCGCAGGCTCGGGACGGCTGACCGGCAGGCACCGTTCGACTGCCTTGCTGTCAGACGCTCGATGAAGCGCTTGAACGGCTCGTTGTAGTCGTCGTTCGGTGGATCGACGATCCGGTAGTCGTACTCCCTGAGAGGCGATGTGAGCAAGCGGCGGGCAGTCTCGGCATCGCTGCACTCACGACTCGACGTCCACGTTGTACCACGAGAGACTGACGAGATTCGGCATGGCTTCCCGCACCGACGAGCTGGCCAGCTGGCGCAGCCAGTCGATGCGCGTCTGCGACGTAACGTTGAGCTTCAGGCTCGTCTCGGCGATGATCATCTTCGTCGTCGAGTTCTGCGTGTAGCGGTCGTGGAAGGCCTGCAACTTCTTGATGTACTGCGCAGCGTGACGTGAGCGTGCATTCCGCAGGCCGCCCGAGGCTGCTCACATCTGCTGCGGTGGCTTGGTTCGCCACGTCTGGGTAGTAGTCCGCGGCCACGAACTGGTACTGCTCCGGTGAGGGCGCCCAGGCGTCGTACACGGCATCGTCGGGATCGTAATTAGGCGAGTAGACAAGACGTACGTCGGGCGCAATGTCTGCGCATGCCTGTGCCACCTGTCCGAAGGCCGTCTTGAAGTCCTGCATTGCCGACGACCCGCTGCCGTAGATCATGCCGCCCGCTTCCGACGTGTAGTAGTTGACCTCATGGGCAAAGCTGGCAGGCGTGTCAGCATGGCCCGCCGAGCGCAGCACGTCCTGCAGCTCACCGCAGGCGCACCTCGACGCCCTCGTCGGTGAACTGCTTCAGCACGCGCGCAATCGAGAGGGCGTGCGAGTTGTTGGCCGCCGTGTAGCCCGTCCAGCCCTGCAGCGGCATCACGGCCGGCTCGAAGATGGCGCCCGAGGCGACGACGTCGTCCTTGACGCGCAGCAGCTGCTCGCCGTCAAAGTGCTCGTGCGGGTACGTCTGCGCATACCAGCCGTACGTGGCCGGGCGCAGCGTCATGTTCAGCGACGCCGGCGTTGCGCTGTCGATGACGCGCTGAATGTCGGCCATCGGGGTGGCCGACGCATGAAACTGCGGCACGAAGCCGACGGGCAGGCCGCCGACACTCAGCACCTGCTGCGCCGTCGTGTTGCTCATGCTGGGCTGCGGCTTGGCTGGGCAGCGGTGCAGCGGCGGGCGGGGCGTGGTGGTGGTTGCGAGGTGGGTGTGGCGTCGGGGGATGAGACGAGGTGCAGCTGTAGATGCTCGAAGCGGCCGAGCGAGGCGGCGCCTGCATTTCCGGCTCCCACGGCCGGCGGCTGCGAGGACGACAGCTGCAGGGTGCTGCCTCCTGGGGCTGCCGCCGCAGATGGCGCGCTGCCGCCTGGCGCATGCATGAGCGCTGCATGCTGCTGCGGCCGTGCCCCCATGCACGCGAATATACTCCGACGCCGGCTGCATGCACATTCCGCACTGCGCTCGGCGCCGGCACCCGCATGCGCCCCGCTGCAGCAAGACGGGGCGCGGCGATCTGCGATCTGCGCCGGGGCCGGCAGCGCGCTGTCCGGACAACAGCGCCTCCAGCAGGTCATTCCTCCGCGCGAGCTGCATGCTGACGCTGCGATGACCACCCGCAGCACCACACAAGCTCGAGCTGAACTGTGGCGTGGGCATCCGCTCAATGGGTGAGCACGACAGGTTCCGCGCGCTGCCCTGTGGCGTGGGTGTCGTCGGCAAGCGCCGCACAGCACAGCGGTCAGGCTGCCCGATGCAGAGGCCCTCGGGAGGCGACTCTTGATTTCGCCGCTGGACTCGGCTTAACCTCGAGGAGAGCTGCACCCTGTGTTGCTGCTGCTGCTGTGAGCAAAGGGATGACACGCGCTGCAAAGTCTTGCTGCTGCTGCTGCTGCTGCTGCTGCGTCGCTGCAAGTGAGCGGCTCTGGTATTGCTCAGGGGTCATGCGCGCTGCGCGCTCGGTGGCGCGTTGCGCGGCGCAACGTGGAGCTGACGGCACGGCGCGCGTGCGAGACCGGTCGCCGACACGGCCTGAACCTTGTCGCCGCCGTCAATGCCGGCTTGCGCTCTCGCAAGGTGATCCCTCTGTCTCTCCTTGGGACATGGCCTAGCTCAGCCTGTGCGATTGTGCACCGCTTTGTGCTCGGGCGCAGCTTGATCGCGGCGCCATGCGGCGCCGAGGGCATCACCCGACGAGCAGGCGAGAGACACGCAGCGCGCGCATGCACCTCTGCGCCGCGTGGCCTGTGCTAGCCTTGACAGCCACCTGGCCTAGGCACCCGCACGCCGTCGATGCCCCACTGTGCCTGGACGGAGGCCATCATGCAAGCATCCTCTCAATTTTGAGCTGAACAGATGACTCTCGGGTGCGCTCTCGCATGAAGAACGAGCGCCGTGTGCGAGGCGACCGGGCGGACCATCGCGTGGGAACGGGCACAGCGCGGCGCTGTCCCTGAGGAGCCGCGCGTGCAAGGGCGACGACTCGCCTCCTCGGCCAGCCTCTAGAGCATGCTACCAGGGCGGACCCAGCGGCGAGCCAGCAGGGTTCGCCTGAGTCCACACGGCAGTACCCACAGACAAAGTGCGCTGTCGCTGTACTCGGCCTGATCGAGCACAATGCAGCTTTGAGGCGTGTCACCGCAACACATCGCACGCGTTCTCCCATCTGTCAAGCTCAACGTCGCGTCTTCCTTCTGCGGGCATCCCGGCACAAGTACACGCCCTTCGCTGGGCGTTCGAGTCAAGGCGCCAAGCCAACTCTTCACGGATCGCGTTGCATTGCTTTCCCCAGCATCAGTCCAGGAAGCCCTGGGAAGAGGCACGTCAGCACGGTTCAGCGGAAGCTCTGGCGCGGCGACGCACCTTGAGAGCGCCGCCCACGTTGGCCACGTCGATGCTGGGCTCGGCGTCAGCTCGGCTCAGGCCCGCAGAACTCCAGCGATCTCTCACAGGAAGCTGTCGTGGCCGTGCGGTGCGTCGATCTCGTAGTAGCGCACGCGGTCGTTGCCATTCATGCGCAGGCACTCAGCGAGCTCGCGCTGCTGCTCCACGGGAAAGAGAATGTCGGTCTGGGTGTGGCAAGACGTCAGAAGTGCAGCCAGCGCCACGCTGGCGGACCGGCTCACCTGGGCGCCGAGAATGAGCGTCGGCGTGTTGCTGAGCCGCTTCAGGCCGCGCGCCAGCGCAGGCAGGTAGGCGTGCGCCGACGGACTCGACAGCGTGTGGATGTGCTGACGCCGCGGCATGCGGGGCTCGTCGCCCTGCCCAGACTCTTCGTCGGCGAGGCAGCTCGTCTCCCGCGCATACTGGTCCGCGTTGCCCGCAGTGCTGCCGTCGGCTGCGCTCGCGACGGCGGCAGCGCGTCGCCGTCGCGCCAGATCTGCGAGCGCAAAGTCGGACATGTCGAAGAGGTCCATCGCCTTGGAGATGTAGATGAGCGAGTTGGCGTCGTACTTGAGGCAGAAGCTCTCGCCCTGGTGGTCGAGGTACGTCTCGATGAGAAAGTCGGGGCACAGCGCCGGGTCCTGCTCCTGGTCCTCTGGCGAGCGGTCCGAGACCCGGCCGGCGCTGGCCTTGTTCTCCTTGCGCGGCGCGGCCAGCCGACGATGGCGCCCAAAGCGCTGCTCCCACTCGGGCCCCGAGCGGTAGGTGATCGTCGCGATCTGGCGCGCGAGCTTCATGCCCATATGCGGCGGTAGCCGGCCCTCGTCGTAGTAGAAGCCCCTGTTCCAGTTCGGGTCCGCCATGAGCACTGAGGCTCAGAGAGTCAGCGCGGGCCCGATCCGCCAATCCGGACCCATTGGGCAGCCTTTGAAGGCGCCGACTGCCGCGCACTCTTCCATCTGCCCGCGCCCACTCACCACTTCTCTGAGCATAGCGCAGTGCGATGCTGGCCGGCGCCGAGCGTGCACAGCCAGAGATGCTGACCACACGGGCTACGCGGTCGGGGTGCATGTGGCAGGCAGCGACGCTCTGCATGCCGCCCATCGAGCTGCCCACCGAGGCATACAGCCGCTGGATGCCGAGATGATCGAGCAGGCGGAACTGCGCCCGCAGCATGTCGAAGAGCGTCAGGATCGGGAAGCGCGACGCATACGGGCGGCCCGCGGGGTCCAGCGGGTGCGGCGACGACGGGCCAGTGCTGCCGTAGCAGCCACCGATGACATTCGTGCAGATCACAAAGTAGCGGTCCGTGTCGATGGGCTTGCCTGGGCCGATGAAGGCCTCCCACCAGCCGGGCGTCGGATGGCTCGGCGTCGAGGCGGCGTGGCTCGAGGCGGACAGGCCCGTGTGCAGCAGAATGGCATTGTCGGCCGCAGGCGAGAGCGTGCCCCAAGTCTCGTAGGCAATGTCGAAGCGCGGCAGCTCGCCGCCGTAGTCGAGCGACATGCTCTCCTCGCAGGCGAACGTCTTGTAGCCGCGCGGCGCACCGTACATCGGCTCCGGGCCGCTGTCGACGGCCGTCGGCGAGGCCGACGCCGGCTGCAGCGACGGGCCCTGGGCCAGCAGGCGTGCCGTGCGCGCCTCGTTGGCATCCACGCAGGGGAACGAGGGTGTCGAGAGGGCGCGCCGCGCAGCAACGTGCGCGGCGACTCGCAGACGAGCCCGCTGCGGCGAAGCGGCGCCGGTGAAGAGCGTGCGCTGTGCGCCACTGGCCGCCGGCACCTGGCGGGAGAGCACCAGCTTGCTGGACGACGGCGCAGCGCTCGCCAGGGCTGCAGCGACGTTGGCATGGCCGAGCCGCATGTCTGCGAGCGAGAAGAGATGGGCGCAGTGCAGTGGTGCAGCGCCAAGGCGAGGCCGAGCTGGCGGGCGTTGCTCTGTCGCACCGAAGGAATGGAGGGAGATGGTGGTCGCGACGGTCCTTACGGCCGGGAGGATCGGCCGCGAAGAGGCGCCGCGGCGGGAGACGGCATGGGAGCAGCACGCCATCCGCATCCCGCAGCCGCCGCGGCGGCTCGTGCGCAGCGAGGCTGCGCAGAGTGCCATCCATGCCTCCACCACAGCAACAGCCGCAAGCCGCCTATCCCGATTCTGCTCGTGCCAGCTCAGCATAGCCCACTGCGCCGCAGCACACAAACTGCACTGTTCGCTCCGACACCGGCGGCGCTGTGGCCTCGCACAGGTCCTCCACTCTCCGAGCATCCCAGGCGCCTCCCGCACCGGCGCGAGCGCGCGGCCCGCGGCGGCTTGCTCTTTCTTCCGGCGCAGGCGGGACGAGCACCACAAGCTGAAGCATGAGCTCACAAGGAGCACCAAGCGCGCGGCGCTCAGGCGAGGGCATAGCTGAGGCTACCTTAGGCTCTGCTCTCGACGGCGCCGATAGCGGCACACCGGCGCGAGCTGCCGGCGCCTCATCGCCGCGTCCCTCCGCCGCTCAGCGGCCCGCGTCCTTTGCCGCCGTCTCCGCCTCGCTCGCCTCATTCTTCTCAGGCCACTCCAAGCAGTCCACCACCGAGAAGTCCGACCGAGAACCACGCTCAGCTCCCGCTGTGGCGCTCCAGGCGGCTGTCGGCGATGTCGATGTCTTCCCGCCGCTTCCGCCTGCCGCTGTGCTTGCGGAGCTCTTCCCCGACGCAGAGATCCGTGCTGCCGTGACAGAGTTCTGGCACGAACGAGCACTCGAGTGGAGCATCGATCCTCGCACGCTCGGCGGCGAGCGGACGGCGAGCAATCGCGGAGCTGCCGCACTCCTGCGACTCGTCTCCTCTGCGACCTTAACATCGCACGCGGAAGGCGCAGAGCCTCGGAGCTCAATGGCCAGCTCGCGCGATCTCGCAGCAGGCGAGAGCGACTCTGAGCACGATCAGGTGTCCTTTGCAGCCGAAGATCGAGCGCAAGACCATGCCGCCGCAGGACAGAGGAAGTTTCAGAGAAACTACGAGACGCACGACGTCTTGCGAGCGATCGAGCAGAAAGACACCGAGCTGCTGATGCACATCCGCGACGTCAACTTCGACCTGCTGCTCGATCTGCAGGGCGGCGCCAGCTCCGGCATCGGCGGTGGCAGCGGCGGTGCCGGAGTGAGCACGCCTCTGGGTTAGTGAGTCAGCGCGATGTGATGCGCTCTGCATCGCCCCATTAACGGCTTCTATGTGTTCCAGCGCGATCTCGCTCGGTCCTGCGCATGAAGGTGTAGCCATCGGTGCGCTGCCAAGGAAGCTGTGCGTAAAGGTCGGCATCTGACACATCTTCGCTGCAGTCATCCTCGGTGCCCTCAGTCGCTTTGTGAATCAACTGCCCGACGACGTAGCACAGGCGCACGGCGGAAAGCCCAAGCGCGCTCGCCTCGACCCGCGGACGGAGGCGCGCCTGCGCAAGATCAAGGGCTGTCTCAAGCTCGGCATTGAGTGGGTCGCATGCTTGGCGCAGCGCTAGTGCGGGCCGCTGGCTGACTGGCTGGACAACAGTCATTCTCTGGGCAAGGAGCAAACGAGGCTCATCTCGAGCTACTGTCAGGTGAGGACGGCGGGGCCGGATAGTGTCGGGCAGGAGGCTCACGCTTGCGCAGGTCTTGCTGATGATCGAGGGCGAGGGCTTCATCCACGACACGGTGCAGGCTGCACAGCGAGCCTTGCTGCCTCTGGAGGGCGCCATCTCGCCGCCGCCCGTGCAGGTCGCGCAGCAAGCCGTCGAGCGCTTTCTCAATGCCGGCCTGCGCACGCGCACGTCTGCCGCCGAGTTCGCCAAGGGCGCCGAGCGCATCGCAGCCGTGGAGGACCTCGTCGCGAACGCCACCGGCGACGTGCTTCTCATGGCACTGTGGGACCTCGTGCGCCTGCGCCCGTCGGAGCTGGGCGCGCTCGCGGCCGAGCCGACGAGCGATCAGCAAGAGCTCTCTGCGCCGCTGCCGGCATACTTCATGGCGCGCGACGATCGCATCGCCAGCACCTTCTCGGCGCGTGTGGGAGAGCTGGCCGCCGCGCTCGAGACGCTCGGCACGCAGGCGTCGGGTTCAAAGGCCCGGGACCAGCGCGCATGGAGAATGGCGCGAGACGTGAGCACGGCACTCGCCGACGGCATTCGTCGCAAGGACAGCGCGATGCGTCTGGCCGCCATCCAGAGCCGCGTGGCGCGGACGCGCTAACGTGACGCTGAGTAACACGCCTTCCACTGGTTGACGGATGCATTCGTGACGAGTAAGGCCTAGATCTGCGCCAGCAGGTCCTCCCACCCAGTGAGATCGTCCCACGCCAGAGCGTTGTCGCCGAGGAGCTGCAGCAGGTGCGTCGTGTCGTCGGCGCCCGCGGCAGTGCCTGCACGCTCGGACACAAACGGGCCCGTGTCGGCATCGAACGCCTGCCACACGGCAGGCTCGAGGCCGCGCGAGGGCAGGCCGGGCACCTCGAGCGGCAGCGAGGATGCGTGGCTTTTCGAGTCGTTTATCTTGCCGCGGTTGCGGTGCGACAGCAGTCGTGTCTGCTCGCCGACCAGGTCGAGCTCGGCTGGCTCCTCGTCGCTCGCGTTGCCGGTGCTCGTGCCGGCGTCGCGCGCCTGTCTGCCGCCGGACAGCGCACGCTCCGCGCGCCGCAGCAGGCGGCGCAGAATGGACAAGGACAGCGAGAGCGCAGCCTCCTGCGGCGCAGCTAATTCGAGCAGTGCGATGGCGTTCTGCAGGTTCTCGAACGCCGTCGTGCTCATGAGCGAGCCCGGCGCGCGCACCACGTGCAGTCCTTGCACAGCTGACGGATGCGCTCCATCAGCGGCTTGCCTGGGCCGCGCAGCATCGCAACTCACCTGCGGCGCTAAAGACTCCGTTCCACAGGAAGTAGAAGCGCGGCAGCACTGTCGGATAGTGGTAGAAGAGCGAGCGCACCAAAACGATGCTATGCAGCGCCGGCTCGTCAGCGCATGGCTAGCTAGGCACCGCGCGGCGGACGCTCACACTTTGCTTGCAGACTCGCTCACGGCCACCATGCTCTTGGCAAACGGCCCGCTGAGCGGGTCGCCGTCGGACTCTTGCAGTGACTTGACGAACCACGCCCGGTGCAGCAGCAGGAAGGCCTGGTGCAGGTTGACGCCGTGCGTGTGCCGCTGCAGCTCCTCGCGCATTGCCGCACTCGTCGCGTCGTCGATGAGGCCAGACTGCAGGGCTCTAGAGGGCGGTGCCTGCGCCTGAGCATGGCTGATCAGGGGCTCCATGCACGGCAGTGTCTGGTGCTGCAGCTGCCGCAGCTCGGCGTCGAATGCGAGCGTCGAGGCGTACGTCGAGGTGTTGCTGCACAGGCACTCGTTGAGAATGCGCGAGTGAAGCCGCACCAGGCTGCACTTCATTGCGCTGTGCACTGCGTCAGTGCTGCCCACGGCTACCTTCGCTGCTCTGCTCACTGGAAAGCTGCGCCCAGCGGCGCGCCCGGCTCGCAGTGCCAAGCCTGTGGCAATTGCACGTCCAAGTGCCCTTCCTGCGTGAGGATAGCGCGTGAGCTCGCGCCGCGTGCGCTGCAGGGCAAGTAACGCACCAAGAGCGCCGGCGGGCGGCAGAAGGCCAGGTTGCGAAACACGTCAAAGGCGTGCAGCTCCCAGAAGATGCGCCGCCGCCGTTCGCGCATCTCCTGCGGCAGATTCCAGGTGCCGGGATCGCGGTGCAGGCCCATGGCAATGGCGAGTCGCATGGCTAGGCCCATCAGGCCGTAGAAGGACTCGGCGTACCGGCCGCCCTTGCGGCTGGTGAGGTAGAGGCCCATCAGGTGCAGTGCAGTGAGCGCCTCGAGCGACGGGACCTCGGTGAAGTTTGAGAGGCTCAGCGCGCCCCACGCATTGCTGTACAGGCTGCGACTCAGGATCGAAGACACCTCGGTGCGCTCGTCGAAGTGCGCGCCCAGAGACAGGACCATGAAGAGCACGGCCAGCCGGTGCGGCTCGACGGCGGACACCTGGTCGCTGCGCGCATCGTAGAATGCGGAGAAGATCTCGTCAAAGTCGCTGCGCGGCAGCGGGTCCCACATATACGTCCAGGTCGCGAAGTAGATGGATGCGAGGCGCAGCGCCTGCTCTCTCGGCGGCAGGCGCGGCTGCAGGTGCGCCAGGATCGCTGCAGTCGAGTGCGGCGAGCGGATGCCGGGCGTCACCCACGTCATCGCCGTATGCTCGATCTGGTCCGGCGGCGTGTCGTACTGCCATCGCGAAGGATCTGCCGGCATTGCGGCGGATGCGCCGGCCGAAGCCAGGCCATCCACCGGGCTGCCGGGGCGCGTCTCGCGCCCACTGCTCCCTTCGTTGCGGTCGCGAGCCAGGTAGATGCTCTGCGCGTTCGGCCCGACGTAGTGCGTACGACCATCCTGCGCGACAGCCAGAGTTCCGTGCCCGCGCCGATCGAGGCTGAGGGCTGCCGGGTCTCGGGGAGAAGCAAGCGCAAGCTGCGGCGACGCAAACGCGGCCGTGCTAGGTCCAGCCATGGCGGCGTCTGCCAGAGAGTGCAGCGCAGAGGCGTGGCTGCCAAGTCCGGACAGCGCTGACGCCGAGGATTCGGGGCGAGCGCTGCCCGCCTTCTCGGAGGCGGAGGACTTGGCCGAGAAAGGCAGGGATGTGGCGCCGCTCGTCGACGGGCCGGCCGCGCGAGCAGTCTGCACGAGGAAGTCGACCTTGCGTTGGAGATCCGCCAGGCCTTCGAGCACGGCATCGTCCACTCTGAAGAGCAGTCAGTACAACGTCCCTTCCGCGGCGCCGCACGTCCGTGACACTTACTTCGAGCGGGGTGCCTTGCGGCTCTCCTGGACGCCATCAGGACACAGACTCTCCACGCCGCGCTTGCGACACATCGAGCACGGCCACTCGCGGTCGCACTTGAACTTGAGTCTGCGGCACTCGGCGCACGAGAGCGTTCTGTCCGCTGTCGACCTCTTCAGGCCGTCGGACTTCGACGCGCTCGCACCCGGCTCAGACATCGGCGCCGGCGGCGAAGATGGGCGCGGCTGAGACGTGCCAGCCTGGCCCATTCTGGCCTCGGCCGCCAGCCGCGACGAGCGCAGAATGTCGCCGGGCTCGACGGCGCCCGAGAGGTTCGAGACCGACGAGGAGGAGGAGCGAGCTCGCTTCATGTCCACATGCGCGACGCGTAGCCCGCCGCGTGCAAACGGAGCTGGACGGGCAATGCAGTGCGCGATGCGACGCGGCGAGCAGCGAGAGCGGACGTCTCGACAAGCGCGCAGCTGGTGCGCTCTGCGGTTGGACGAGGCCGCGGACGGCTACGAGGCAGACTGCGCGCCGGACAGCGTCCCTCGAGACTAGAAGGTCGGGTCACTCGCGTTCCCAGATCGTCTGCGGCCGAGGTTGCGCCGGCAGACTGGCCTGCAGATGCGAGCAGAGCTGAGCGGTGCGCGCAGAGGGGACGGAGCGAGGGCGGATGCGGTGGTGCGGGGTTCGGCAGGTGGGCGCGAAGGAAGGTGGTCCGACCCGGAGCGCCCGCACCCGCACGGCAGCTCAGGCAAGAGTCGCACGCTGCTCGCCGCGGTGCGGCGCCGCCTTACGCTGCCCGCGGCGCGGCCGCGGCGGCGCTCCCCGCTGGCCGCGCAACGCGGCGCGGCTCGCACGGGGCCCCTCCGGATCATCCCGCTCCTCCACCACCTGCAAGTGCTCGTCGCTCATCACCTCGTATCGCTTCCTTGCGCCTAGACCAGTGCCGCCTGCCCGCCTCGCAGCCGCCCAGATCACCCACCAGCCATGTCGGCACCCGCTGGCAACCCGCCGCCGGCGCAGGGCGACAGCGCTGCCGCCGCCGCGCCGCCGCCCAGCTCGCCCGCGCACTCCTTCTCGCGCCTGTCTACCAACGAGGACGGCGGCGTGCCGCCGGCGGCCGCGACGTCGCCCTCGCACGTCTCGGCGGCCGTGCCCACGACGGCCAGCGGCGGCTCGGCGCCCTCGGCGTCGCCGTCGCGCGCCAAGGTGCGTGCGCCGTCGCGCCAGACAACTGCGCCCTCGCCGCCCGTGCTGTCGCCCACGTCGCGCACCAGCAGCAGCGGCGCCCTGCCCGGCGACGCCGCGGCCGCCGGAGAGACGACGGCAGCGCGCCTGAGCCGCAACCGCTCGCTGCGTCAGCACCACCCGGGCGGCTCGCTGTCGGCCTCGCACTCGCCCGCCTCGCCCGAGATGCATCCCGCGGGCCCGCACTCGCACGGCCCGCGCCACCTCTCGCTCTCGTCCCACTCGCGCCCGGCGCCGCAGCCCTCGGGCGCCGAGCGCGACCTGTGGGAGTCCAACGTCGCCTCTTCTAACCTCGCCAGCTCGTCCGACGGCCTACAGGCCCTGCTGCGCGACCACCCCGAGCTGGTGAGCTCGAGCCTCGCCGCTGCAGCCGGGAGCAAGTGGAGCGGCGTGCAGAGTCGCGGCACGCAGAGCGGCGCGGCATCTGGCAACACCACGCCCGCCGCCGAGGAGGAAGAGGAGGGCGAGGAGCTGAAGCGCATGAGCGCCAGCACGACGCTGGGGCCGCAGAACCCGAACTTGGGCAGCGCAGGTGAGTTGCGGTAGCGGCCGCCGGTACACCGCGGCACTGGCCCTAAAGCTGCCTCCACAGGTGCACCGCCGGACTACAGCGAGGCCAAGATCGTCGTGGCCATGGTCGGCCTGCCCGCGCGGGGCAAGTCGTATCTGAGCAACAAGCTCATGCGCTACCTCCGCGTGCGTGCCGCGTGGCCTGGCCTTCCGGAGATGCGTGCTGACATCGATGGCTGCAGTGGCTGGAGTACGACGTGCGCGTCTTCAACGTCGGCCAGATGCGCCGCGCGCTGGCCAAGGCCAAGCTGAAGGAGTCGGGCGTGCGCGAGGACCACACCGCGACGTTCTTCGACCACAACAACCCGACTGCGTTCAAGCTGCGCACGCAGATGGCCGAGGAGTGTCTCGAGCAGCTCATCGGCTGGCTCAAGCGCGGCGGCAACGTGGGCATCCACGATGCCACCAACTCGAGCATCAGTCGCCGCAAGGCGATCGCGGAGCGCGTCGCCAAGGAGCCGGGCCTGAAGCTCGTCTTCCTCGAGAGCGTGTGGTGCGTCTGCGTGTCGGCGCGGCGCTGACGTGCTGCTGACGCGCGCGCGACGACCAGCACTGATCCCGCAGTCATCGCCGCAAACATCGCCGTCAAGGTCTCGTCGGGCGACCCCGACTACGCCTCGATGTCGCCCGAGGCGGCCAAGGCCGACTTCCTGAACCGCATCAAGAACTACGAGGCCAACTACGAGACGGTCGACGCCGACGGCGAGGAGAAGCACCTTGCCTACTGCAAGATTCTCGATGTGGGCCGCAGCGTCGTCGTCAACGGCTTCAGCGGCTACCTGGAGAGCAGAATCGGTCAGTCGGCGGCAGGCACATGGCTGTGCTGCTAGTGCCTCCCGCTCATCCGCCGTCGCACAGCCTTCTTCCTGATGAACCTGCATCTCACGCCGCGCAACATCTACCTCTCGCGCGTGCGTGCGCTGCTTGACTGCTGCTGGTCCCTGCGGCTGACGCCTCGCTCGCACAGCACGGAGAGTCGCAGTTCAACGTCGAGGGCAAGATCGGCGGCGACGCCAATCTCTCGGAGCGCGGCTGGAAGTACGCCGAGGCACTGCCGCAGCTCGTCAAGGACGCCGTCGGCGACGCGCCCCTCACCGTGTGGCACAGCACGCTCAAGCGCACCGGCCAGACGTCCAGCCATCTCGAGTACCCCAAGCTTGCGTGGAAGAGCCTCGACGAGCTGGACGCCGGCGTCTGCGACGGCATGACGTACGAGGAGGTAAGCATGCACTGCCCCTTCGACTGCGCGGGTGACTGACCCGGCCGCGCGGCAGATCGAGAAGTACTACCCCGAGGACGCCGAGGCACGCGACGAGGACAAGTTCATGTACCGCTACCGCGGCGGCGAGAGCTACCGCGACGTCGTCGTGCGCCTCGAGCCCATCATCATGGAGCTGGAGCGCCAGGAGAACATCCTAATCGTGGCCCACCAAGGTGCGCTGCAGCGGTGCGCGTCGCCCGTCTTGACCTGACCGCCCCTCTCTGTTCCCCGCACTGCTGATGTTGCTCTCGCTCAGCCGTGAGTCCTGCGCCATCTCGTTGCCTCCACATCAGCGCTGACTCCGCACCCAGATCATTCGCTGCCTGTACGCATACCTGCACGCCCTCGCGCAGGACGACCTGCCGTACCTCAAGATTCCGCTCCACACGTGCGCAGCGCGCCGCCATGGCCGTGACACTGGCCTCCGCGACTGACTCGCACACGCACAGCCTGATCTGCCTCACGCCTCGAGCCTACGGCTGCGACGAGAAGCGGTACAAGGCGCCCATCGAGGCGTGAGTCCAGGCACTGCCGCACCGCTGCACGCTCGCTGACCCGCGCCCCCAGCGTGGACACGCACCGCGGCCGCGTGACGGCGCGCGACACCGACGTGCAGGCGCCGCCCGCGCCGGCCAAGGAGCAGACGATTGAGGAGGCCATGAACGCTCCGCCACCGTCTCAGCGGCGTGAGTGTGTCGCTGCTGCCTGCGCTCATGCTGCCGCACGCTGACCGTGCATTGACAGGCCCGGGTGCTTGAGCGCTAGGTTGCGCTTGTCTGTAGCAGCTGTCTGCTGCGCGCTGCGTGCTGTGTTCCGCAATGCCACACCATTAGAGTCAGACCCCGCACGGCCACGTGCATAGCTGCCGCGCTCGAGTTCGCTACTGCTGCGCCGCGACATGGCGAGCATATCGCTCTGCGGCGAGCGGCGCGTGCGTCAGCGGCAAGCTGGCGGCCGCTTAAAGGTGCTTGTGCTCATCATCGCCTGTCGCTCCGGCTGACATGAGGTCAAGCAGGGCTGTGCCTGTGGCGGCGTGCTGCCCAGTCCTCGTCTAAGCGCGCACATGGGGCAGCAGATGGCTGGAAGTGCCAGATGAGGCGCTTCAAGCCCTGGCAAAGCGACAGTCGCGCAGGAGCCATATCAACGCGCCTGAGGTCAATGCAGATGCGCTGTCTAGCTGTAGAGCAAGCGTGACGCGCGCGTATGAAAACAGTCGTGCCTGTGCAGCATGCAGCTGCGGGCAGAAAAGGCACACGGATCGCGTCTTGATCGCGCCGCCATTATGCGCCGTCAGCCACGCGCGACGTCGTTTTCGCGCCACGCGCGGATGCCGTACGCCCGGTGATGCGCGCTCCAGGCACGAGCGCCTTGCTCGTGCTTCCTGGAAGCAGTGCAGCGGAGTGAACAGCCGCGCCTAGAGATGCACCCTGCAGCGATGCCGGGGGCAGATACCACGTGCCGACGTAGTGTACAAGCGTGACCGCAGGGTCTGCCATGCCGGCACGACCGGGCAAGGGCAGAGGGCGCGGACTGAGGCCATTGCGTCCGCGACAGCAGTCCCGGATACCCCTGCTGCCGCAACCCAGGGACGCCGTAGCTTCAGCGGTGCGGCTGCGCCACATTGGCATCGGGAGCGCCTTCAGGCCACACATGGACGCCTTTGCGAAGCGCCAGTGCCACACTGGCTTCACCCGATGCTTGCTGGTGACAAGAGCGCTATCAGGTGATAGAGCAGTGCTCAAAGCGCAGTTGGCGGTGTTCGAGGCGCTGGGGACCTGTAGCAGCCTTGTCACAGAGAGAGGGCGGTGCGGACACGCGTGCGTAGATGTGGCAGGCGCGGCGCGAGAGGCGCGCCGCGCCACTACAACAACCTCGCCGCGGAATGCAAACGCGCGTTGTATTCAGTGAATAGAAACGCCGCGCCGCGGCCCCCCTGCCAGTGCGCGGGGCCTCCACACTCCGCCGCGCTCGACCCATGCTTCTTTCCTCCTCTCCACCACACCCGTTCCTTCTGCAGCGTCGCCTGAAGCCCCGCTGTCGCGCTTCTCGCCTCACTTCCGCCTGCGTCGCCCGTTCTGTCTTGCCCTTCGCGGCTGCCGCTGCCCGAGCTCGGCCACTCGCCGGCCACCTCGCGCCGCGCCTTGGCATGTCTGCCAACGACGAGGCGGCACAGCCGATCGATGTTCGGGCACGGATCGCTGCCTTTGGCGGCGGTGTGCTCAGTGCGCCAGCTGCACGGCCACCGCCGCCTGCTGCCCGGCAGGGCGGGGGCAAGGCGGCGCCCCCTCATGACGAGATCGCGCGCACAGCATCGCTACCGTGGGCTCGCGCCGGCCCGTCCTCGGCAGGCGTGTCCGAGTTCGGCGTGCCGACCTCTGCCGCGGCGGCGAAGGACCGACCCTCGACTCTTCCGTATGCACCTTACGCGCCTTACCTCGGCAACGGGCGCAGCAGCTCGGCCGCGAGCCAGTCATCTTCCTCTCTTCTGAGTGTCGGATCACGCTCGCAGCTGCGCAAAAGCGAGAGCGGCGCGAGTCTCAACGAGCTGAGTGCTGCAGCCGCTGCGAGGGGCCAGGCGACCCGCAGTCGCAGCAGCAGCACTGCGTCTAGCACGTCTGTAGGCCCAGCACGCAGTGCAACAAGCAGTCCAAGGCTGGGCGTCAAGAGCATCATCGCTCTGTACGGCGCTCCGCCAGATCGGCGCGGCAGCGCAGAGAGCTCCTTGTCGCTCGCACCGTCGCCCCGTGCCACGACCCCTGCTGCAGGTAGCTCTTCGTCACACACGAGAGACGCTCGCGTCGACGCAGCTTCCTCCCGGGCAGGCTTCAGCGCCGACGCCACATCAAGCTTCGCGCGCGACCCGGGCACGGCCGTCTCTCTCAAGGCAGACGACGCACTGCAGCCCAGCTCTGCTCCGGCCCATCTCCTGACAGGCCCATTCACAAAGTCTGCATCGCAGTCTCTTGCGCCGCCTCGTCCCCAGCGTCCGAGCGAGGGCAGGTCGCCGAAGAGCCTCGCAGACGCATTCTCGCCCACGGCAGCGCAGGCAGGGCAGTCGCACCTGCCCGCCCGGTCGCAGCATGGCGCGGCGGTGAGTGTCGATTCTGCGAGGCTTCCATCGATGGCAAATGCGCCTCCCTCGCTGCCGCCGCGCAAGCCGACGCAAGACGATGACGACAGACGTGACCGGGAGCAAAAGCCGCGCCGGGCTCCTGCCCTGCCCAGTCGCAGTCAGTCCGATCCGTCTGAAGCGCAGGACGCGCCTGTCGTCTCGCCTTACAAGGTCAGAGCGCCTGCGCCGTCGTCTCGTCTGCGCGGCATGTCGGGCACCAGGCCCGCAGCTGCGTCGGCCGAGACAGGTGGCGCGTCCTTGCAGTCACACTCTTCGCCTCCGCCCGCGCCGCCAAGGCCGGCTGGCATGGGTGTTGCAGCCCGGCAGCGCTCTCACTCGCGCCTCTCCGATTCGAACCTGCACGCCACGAGCGAACGCAGTGCGGCGGCATCCCGTGCTACAGGGATGCGGAGTGCCGAGGAGCCAGACACGGGCCTCATCGTGCCGCCGCCACAGGCTTCCGGCGCTGCGAGCCCCATGTCGCCAGGCAGAGCCAACATTCCGCCTCCTCGGCGGGTCCGAGAGCGGTCCTCAGGCGCCATAGCTTCCGCACGTGCCCAGTCTCCGCAACGCAGCGTCCCGCCCACGTCGACGAGCAGCACGGTCCCTCCTCCGCGACACTTCGAGACTGCGTCCCGCGTCGCAGCTGTCCGTTCTGCGCTCAATCCGCACGGCGTGGGGCCAAAGTCCTGTGCGCCAGAGCCAGGCGCCCGCAAGCGCTACGAAGCATTGTACGACAACGAGGTGCGCCGGGACGCATCGCGCAAAGCGCGAGCTCGAGACGGGCCACGCGGCACCGCACCGCCCGCCTCGATGATGAATGACGGAATCGGCGCCGGTGCAGCCCAGGCCAGGCTCGGCGCACGGAGGGTCGCGAGACTGTGGCGGCGCTCCCGTCTTCCATTGGCATTCCTCTCGCAGGTGTGGGACGCTGCTGTCTCGTCCGCGCACGAGCAATATCTCGACCGAGAGTCCTTCGTCCGCGCCATGGCTGCCATCGACCTGGAGCTCAGCCGCAGGCGGCGCTCGGTGGCTTAGCGCTGTGAGCCACAAACCGGGCCTCAAGACAGAGCAATCCATCAATTGGCGAGGACGGCATTGCCCAGGCGCGCAGTCAGCACTGCAGTCGCGAGCGAGGAGATGAGGTTGACCTGCTCGGCGGAGGGGTCAGCTAGGCGCCTCGTCCGATGCTTCCGCAGGCGCTCCTCACGGCGCTGTTGCTGCACACGTCGTATCCTGTGACCACGCGCCACTCGCTGCTCGGCGGCGGAGGGCGCCGCCCGACCAGGACTTGCCGCCGCGTCTCGCTGTACCACGTTCTCTGCAGTGTGGCGCCGAGCAGCGAGTCGATCTATCGTGGACGTCAGCGCGTCGTCAGCAGCGTGAGGTACGGTGCGACCCACCATGCTGCCAGTGCCGCCAGCAGCGGCGCCGATCAGGAGCAGCGAGAGGGCTTTGGACGGCGCCATGGCAGTGTCAGACGCGTACAGTGCGGCGCCACAGACGAGTCCCATGAGGGCGCCGCCGCCGATGGAACACGCTACGCCGAGCAGTGAGACGCCACCATTCGTGCCGGGAGGGACCTAGGCCGGCTTACGTGTGAGCAATCGCAGGTCAGGCGGAGCAGACACGAGACTCACGGTCTGGCCCGTCGTGACCAGCCGTGGGCGCGAGCGAGAGAGGATGCCTAGCTCAGATGCCAGCGTGTCGCCCGTGCAGCACTGCACGCGACAGAGTGTTAGCATGGTGTGGCCGCGCTCTGCGGCCTATCACAGGCTCACGGCAAAGTGGCCCAGTGCGAGCAGCAGAAGTGTCTGGGCGTGCAGCTCGGGCCCGGCGCGAGGTCCACCCAGCGACGCCACGATGCTGCGAAGCGTGTGCGCCAGCTGCGATGTGGCTGCGGGTGCGCCGGAGAAGAGAACGCGATACGTGCACGCCGCAGCGGCGCCGAAGAGCGAGTTGCAGAGCACTTGCGTGGCATCGCGCTGTCCACCGGCCTGCGCCTTGTGTGCGGGCTGCTTGGCATGGTCGCGGCTCGGGCGCTCGTCGCCGGCCTCGAGCTCGAGCGTGGCCTTCACCTCGGCCTTGATGCGCGTGGCACGGCTGCCTGCCAGGTAGAAGGCCAGCAGCATGGAGCCAAAGGCCGGCGTCGGGCATGCGAGCGTAGCGTAGCCGACCGCAAACGCGGCAGCGGCCCCCGACGGCGCGAGCGAGCCGCGGCGCAGGCCGTGCGAGGCCAGGAGCGCCGCGAGGCCCAGCGGCACGGGGTAGAGGTCGACTGCGGGCATCGCGCGGGCGCCTCGGCGAGCTTGCGTGGCGGCGGACGGACGGCTTGTGGTCGTTGCAACGCAACGAGCGGCGCCGCGTGCTAGGCGGCTGCTGGCCGGGCGCGGCCGCGAAATCCGCGGCACTGCTCTGGCCGCGCCCGCCATGCGCCTTCCGGCCGGCTGCGGTTTTGTTCGCACAGCGCCGCCTTCTCTCCCGACGCCATCCTCGCTTGCCTCCGCCCCTTCGACCATGCAGCATCTCACCAGCGCAGCCCGCAGCGCATGCCGTGTGCCTGCAGGGGCCGCGCTCGCACGGCAGCAGCGCCTATACTCCACGCCGCGCGACGAGACACCACCGCACTCGCCCGCGCCGAGCTCGGGCGAGAGCTCGCTCGGCAAGGCGTCCGCCTCCTCCGCCGCTGCCTCCTCCTCTTCCTCTGCAGCGCCAGCTCCAGCGCAGGCGCAGGCGCCCAAGCCTGACTTCTCGCAGTCGACGTCTACCGCCGCAGCCGCGGCCAACCTCCAGCCGCTGCCCTTTCTCTCGCACCCGCTCGGCGTGCCGGAGCGTCCTTCCAACCGCAAGCTCACCTGGTCCGAGGTGCGCAGCAGGGCTCTGGATCGCGACAGGCGGTTGCAGGTGCGCCAGAACATGTGAGCGCTGTGCTGGGCCCGCACTATTGAGCGCCCCCTGAAATCTCCCGTTGCCAGCGTCAAGGAAGCGACGCAGGGCTACTTCCACGACTTCCACAAGCTGCGCTCGCACGGCGGCAAGACATGGCGTGCGCCGGGAACGCTGATCAGAGACGATGTGCGTGATGCTGGCGTCTCGTGCATTGCAAGCAGGCGCTCGTGCTGACTGCGGCCACAGCGATCGCTGTACTTCCCGCTCATGTCGGGCACGCGTCTCGCCGACGGCAAGGAGATCGACACGGCCCAGCTGCTACCGGGCAAGGTCAGCATCGTCGCGATCCTGACAAGTGCCGTCTCTGAGGTGCGTGACCGGCGCGTGCACACGAGCAGGCGCCCAGCAGCTGCTCATGCCGAGATTCTAGGAACACACGAAGAGCTTCTACACGGCGGCGTTTGAGGCGCACGGGTCACACCCCGCGTTTCAGCTGGTCCAGGTGCGCGCTGGCATGGGGGAGAGTGCGCCGGCAGTGCTGATGCCCCCACTTGCAGATCAACTTGCAAGAGAACCGCCTCAAGAGCGTGCTCGTGCGCATGTTCCTGAGTTCGCTGCGCCAGAAGATCGCCCCGCCGCTGGCAGAGACGTACATGCTCTGCGCGCAGTCGATGGACCTGCAGCGCGAGGCCATCGGCCTGCACAACAAGCACGTCGGATACACGTACCTCGTGGGCCCCGACGGGCTTATTCGCTGGGCTGGCGGCGCATTCGCCGAGCCGAGCGAGCAGCAGGCTCTGGTCGCATGCACGGGCGTGCTGCTCGGCAGACTAGACGGCGCTCAATCAAAGAAGTGATTGAGCAGTGGCCAGCGGGCGCTTCTACCGCCGATGTCATTGCAGATCGCTTGGTTGTGCGCAGAGTCGTCGAACGCCGCCCCTCGCGAGGGTGAAGTGCCACGCCGCCGGGCCAGCCGAGCGAGCGCTCACCGCACTCAGCGTATCCAGACACCCTCGGGCTGCAGGTTCTGCGAAGGCGGACGGTGGTTGAGAGCCAGAAGCACGCTCGATGTGCGCGTTGCTCACCTCTGCTGCAATGGAGAGGCCGACGAGCGCTTCGCACACGGCTCGCCCGGCCCAGCCTTCGAGACACTCGACCTCGCTGGGCGTGATGAAGCCGGCGGTGACTCGGTTGGCAAAGCTGCGGGCGGTGCTCAGTTATGTTGCACGGTGACGGCGCGCTCGACACGCACACCATCTGTGCCGCACCGACACGGATGCGACGGCTCGTGTCGGCGCTTGCCACGTTGTTCGCCCGGGCCAGGTGGTTGATCACAAAGGTCTATGGGAGACGGCGCCGGTGAGCCAGACGACAATGGCCAGACGCAGCGCCGTGCCTCGCCCACCTCCATCTCAAAGGTCTGCACGCCCTTGCCGATGACTTTGTCGATGAGGTCGCTGTTGCGGTCGTCGAAGAAGGTGCCGCTCCGGCCCTGCGACGAGTAGAAGCTGGCGCGCTCTTCAGTCCACTGCGCAATGCTCGGGGCCTGGCTGTGCTGACCTGTCTGTGCTCGCGTTGACAACCTGTCCGACCACGCTCGGCTGTTCTCCTCCGAACAGCGCTCCGGTGGCTGCTGGGCGCGAGCTCTGCAGAGCAGCGAGCAGCGCGTCGTGCACGTCTGCGTCGCAGTCGAGCTGGCAGTAGTGCTGTCAGTCGGCAGACCAGGCGCTCTACTCCCGTCACGCTCACGGGCCGCGTAATGTGGTAAGGCTCCTCGTCGGCTGCTGCATCCGAGTGGAAGGCGTCATAGTTCCGCGTGATGCCCACGCTGGTCTTGGGCACCACGACAGATCCGATGGGCGCCTCGGCTGCGAGCGAGCCACACTTGTGCGTTGCCGAGAGCGCGGCAGTCAGCACCTGGAGTGGCCCATGGGGCGGGTCCTCACTCACGGAGCCGAGGCGCACGATGATGAGCTCGCCATGCACGACCGCCCGCGTCTCGCGCACAAAGAAGTCGACAAGCTGGGTGCGAGGCATCATTGAGCTGTTGCAAGAACGAGCGCGGCCCTGCTGCGACTGACGCTGAAGCCCATGCCGATGGAGATGACCGTCAGCGGTGTGCCACGGTACGTGCCTGTGAGCGTGAGCTTGTGGAGCGTGAGCCGGCATGCGCGAGGTCCCAGACGGCCGTCGCGGCGCTCACAAACTTGCGGCCCGACTCGCGCTGCCACAGCGGGGCGCCACCGTCGAAGTGCGCAGCGATGCGACGAGCGCGGGCGTGGTCGCCGACGGTGATCTGCATGGGGCAGGCGGTGAGCGGGCATGAGGCACAATGTCCGGACTCTCCAACGCACGATGCGGTTGGCCATCTCGCCTGGCTTGGTGCCGACCTGCAGCAGGGTGGGCGAGCATCAGCGCTGGCGGAGCGGCATGCCATGCTCGGGGCATGCCTCGCTCTAGGCGCGCCCGGTCGTCCCTGACGCACATGGTATGTGCGGCCCTCGGCGTCGCGGGGGAAGTTGGCGTCGAGCAGCGTCTCCTTCATGGCGCCGGCAGCGGTACGTGCAAAGCAGCAGGCTGCAGAATGGTTCTGACGCCGCGTGCGGCGATGCTTGCTGGTGTGCGGAAGGCAGGAGGCACGCGCCACGAGGTGTCAGCTCGAAGTGGAGAGGGGCAAGGCGCGCGGCGCGCCAAGGGAGAGGGCCACCTGCTGCCGCACGGCGCGCCACAGCGGCTGGGCCTGCGCGCAGCGGCCAGCCGCCGCTTCTTCTCCTTCCACCACCACCGCCTGTCCCTGCCTGCCCTCCCGCGCCCTCGCACCGCATTCGCGCGCACATCGCTACATAGCTTCGTCTCTGCCCGCCGTCCCCACACGCCCGGCCAATCCGGCACGCGCCACTGCCAGCATGTCTGCTGCTGGCCCGTCGAGCGCCAGCGCCGACCCGTACGCGCCCTTCTAGTGCGTCGCACTGCTGCGCAGCTCCGTCCGTGCCACTGACGCCCGCGCCACAGCTACTGGGACCCACACTCGAACGGCTGGGCCTTTGACTACGACGCCTACTACGCTGCGCACCCGCCCGTCGCGCAGCCGACGTACGACCCCGACTTTGCCGCGCAGGCCTCGGCGCAGGCCTCGGCGTATGGCAGCGCGCCTGGTGCGCCAGGTGGCGGCACAGGCGGCGCACCGATCAGCGCCGCCACGGCGGCCGCCAATAAGGCCAAGAAGCAGCTCGGACCCAAGGATGCCGAGGGCAATGCCCTCGCCGGCAACCTGAAGCGCGGCGAGAAGCGCACAACGGTGCTGCGCAAGGCCGTCGGCAAGCTGTATGAGGACCAGACGCTGCTCGAGTGGAACCCCAGTGAGTGCAAGCCGGCCGCAGCACCGAATATACTGCGGGCACGCAGCTGGGCATGTGCTTCACGGCTGACGGCCATGCCTGCACCCAGCGCACAAGCGCCTCTTCGTAGGCGATCTGGGCAACGACGTCTCAGACGCTGTCCTGACCGCGGCGTTCCAGAAGTACCCGTCCTTCTCCAAGGCGCGCGTGGTGCGCAAGAAGACAGACGCCAAGTCGCGCGGCTACGGCTTCGTCGCTTTTGGCGATCCTGAGGACTTCCTAAAGGCGTGGAAGGAGATGGATGGTGAGTCGCTCGCAGCAGAGCGTTGCTCGTGTGGAGGCGCCCTCTTCGCTCTCAGCGATGCAGGCGAGAGCCTGATCCTGTGCCAGGCGGCTCAAGCGCGCTGCCGCGCGCTGCGCCGGGCCATCACAGCATCGCTGACCCGCTGTGCTCCAGGCAAGTACATTGGCTCGCGGCCGTGCCGCCTCAAGAAGGCGTCTGAGGATGTCGTGCCGGTCGAGATCGGACACCGCAAGGACCGGCTGCTGGCGAACAACGTCAAGCACGACGACTGGCAGCACCGCAGGAAGATGGGCGGCGCACTGGGCAGCACACTCCGGCAGAACGGCGGCTTCGGCCGTGCGTACGGCAAGAAATGAGAGAGCTGTGTGTGCGCACTCCGCCGGCCCGGCGTCGCTGGGTCCAGATTTCACTTTGTGCATTGGCTGCGACGTTCATGAGCTCAGCGCCTTCTCGAGCGTGTCGCACTGCTCCAGCACGGCGCGCTTGCTCGTGCCGCCGATGGCGTCGCGGCGCTCCACGCTCTCCTCGAAGATCCAGACGCGCTCCGCGTCCTGCTCGAATGCGGGGCTGAGGCTCTTGAGCTCCTCGAGCGAGAGCTTCGACAGCGGCACGCCCTTCTCCTCGGAAAGGCGGACGGCCGAGCCGGAGATGTGGTGCGTCTCGCGGAAGGGGATCTGTGCGCGCCGAAGTCAGAGGCCGGGCGGCAGTGCAGCGCTGCCGGTGCACAACTCACGCCCTTGCGCACGAGGTACTCGGCCAGGTCCGTGGCAAGCATGTCGGGCGTGAGAGCGGCCCGCATCTTCTCCTCGTTGATCTGCGCGGGGACTCCGTCTGAGCAGCTGTGCCAGGCTCCGTGCAGCGCGTGGCACTCACCGTCATGGTGCTGATCACGCCCGTCGCAATCTGCAGACTGCGGCCGATCGTGTCGACCGCGTCAAAGAGCGGCTCCTTGTCCTCCTGCAGATCCTTGTTGTACGTCGACGGAATGCCCTTGAGCGTCATCATGAAGCCTGCCATCTGCCTCGGCGCGTCAGCACCCCGTCCGGCCGCAGACTACGCTAGCCACGCACCTGGCCAAAGATGCGGCCCGACTTGCCGCGCAGCAGCTCCAGGCTGTCGGGGTTCTTCTTCTGCGGCATGATCGACGAGCCAGTGCTGCACGAACATTGGCGTCAGTCAGCTGCCCCGATACAACCCCTTCCGCCCGTGACTCCTCCTCTTGCTCCAAGCCGCGCAACTCACCTGTACGCATCGCTCAGCGTGAGGAAGCCAAACTCGGCCGTCGAGTAGATGATGAAGTCCTCGGCGATCTTGCTCAGGTGCACGGCGGTGAGCGAGGCCCACATGAGCGTCTCGGCGACAAAGTCGCGGTCGCTGACGTTGTACATGCTGTTCGGGCCGACGCTCTGGAAGCCCAGGTCGCGCGCGAGGGCGACGCGGTCGGGCGAGAAGGGGTTGCCTGCCAGCGGGCCCGAGCCGAGCGGCAGCACGGAGATGCGCGGGTGCAGCGCACGCAGGCGCGCCAGGTCGGCGCTGAGGTACGAGGCGTGCGAGAGCAGCAGGTGCGACCAGCGGATGGGCTGGGCGCGCTGCAGGTGCGTGTAGCCGGGCATCAGGGCGCCGACCTCGGCGCGCGCCCGCTTCACCATCACGGCGATGAGCTCGGTGAGGAGCGTCTCGAGCGTGTGCGCCTCGTCGATGAGCCAGAGGCGCATGTCCGTCGCCACCTGGTCGTTGCGGCTGCGGCCCGTGTGCAGCTTGCCAGCGACGGCGCCGATGAGCTCCTTGAGGCGGCGCTCGTTGGCCGTGTGGATGTCCTCGTCGTCGGGCTCGGCGCGGAAGGAGCCGCTGGCCCACTCCTTGCCCACGGCCTCGAGGCCGGCGACGATCTCGTCGCGCTCCTGCTCGGTGAGGATGCCGCAGCCGACAAGCGCGCGGGCGTAGGCCTGCGAGCCGCGAATGTCCTGCGCCCACATGCGCTTGTCGTAGGAGAGCGACTCGTTGTAGGCGTGCATCTGCGGCGGCGCCCATCAGCAGCCTGCCTGCCGCTCGCCGCAGGCCACGGGCAGACTCACGATCGGGTCGGTGGTGCCGGTGAAGCGGCCGCCCCACAGCTTGCGCTTGGTGAAGTCTTCGGGTGCCGACATGCTAGAATAGTGTAGCGAGGGGCGCGGGGGTGGTGGTGGTGCGGGACGTCCGCGCCGTCCCAGCCCGACGCCGTCCTTCGCGAATTTCGCCCGCCGCCGCGGCGCGCCGGCCGCCGGCCGCTTGATCTTATCTCACCGCCGCAGATCGCTCGCTCGCCCTCCTTGCCGCCGACATCCAACGATGCGCGAGCAGTACAGCGCAGTATTCACTCGGAACACAGCTGCTCCTCTCCACGCCCTCTTCCGCCCGTTGGGAAGCGGCTGCCAGGCAGAGAAGCGGCGAGCGGCCGCAACGCCAGCCGAGTCATGCTTCCGCTCTCGCCCGACTCCCGGCTCCGTTCTTTTCGTCTGGACGAGCCGATCTCTCGGCTCCGAGCAGTCGGAAACAGGCTCCACCCGCCTGATCTCAGGGGAGCGCGTATCTCTCTCTGAACGTGGCCTATCTCTCGGCACGTTGGCCCTGCCGACGAAAGGAGGTGCACAGAGAGGCTTGCCTCCTAAGCTGAAGAGCTTCGCGGGCGGCAGGCGCGGCGCAGCAGCAGGCGGCGAGATGCGGTGCAACACCGCGTGCGCGGCGCAGCGGCGGCTCCGGCGCCATGCGCTAAAGTGCGCTGCGCCCACCGCACGCCGCCGCCGGCGAGCTGGAATAAGGGAGGCGCGGCGCACGTGCAGGGAGCAGCGAGGGGTGCTCGTCGGAGGAGCAGCTGCTCGGTGCGTGCCTCGCCGACGTCTGACGCTGAGAGGCTGCTGCGAGGAGGCGTGTCGCCATCATCGGGCACGCCGCCGGGATGCGCGCGCGTCTGTGCGCAGAGCGAGAGGCGCGCGCGCGTGCAGCACCTGCTGGCGCGCGTGGCAGGCAAGCGAGGTAGGGCGGCGCAGCACAAGACACGCCGCATCGCCCACTCTCACTTCTTCTTCCTCTTCCTCACACCACCAAGCCCGCACCTCCGGCAGCAGACCTCCGGCTATCCCTTGCTCGGCTTCCACGTCCCACACCTGCCTCACGCGCCCGGACTGCCCACACTTGCGCCCGCCCCGCCCCGCCGACGATTGCACGCCCAGACCACCCACGCGACCACACCGCCGCCCGGGCCGCTCGCCGCCGGCGCCCGCCAGCATGCTCTCGCCCCTGCTGCGCTTCGTCGCGCTCGCTGCGCTTGCCGCGCCGCTGCTCGCCGCGGCCGCGTCGCCGGCGCAGCCTGACAGCCGCGAGCTCGCTCAGCTGGCAGCGCGCGCCGCCGTCGGCGCCGCGCCCGCCTACCACCTGCCCGCGCGCCGCAGCTACGACTCGCACCACTACTACGCCGTCGAGATCCGGGCGTCGCACTCGGCATGGACGGATCCGCGCGATGTCGCCGAGGCGCTCGGCGCCGAGTTCGTCGAGCGCGTCGGCGAGCTGCGCGACCACTGGCTCGTGCGCAGCCCCAAGCCGCTCGTCCGCGCGACAGACGATGAAGCCGCTCTGCAGGCGCGCCAGCCGGAGCGTTTCGCCGACGTGCCGTTGCACCAGGATGCTGTCATGAAACGCTGGCACAGCCTCTCGCACGCGCGCTTTGCGCCAGCCGGCACGGCCGCGTTCTCGCCGCGCACCCTCTCCGCCGCCGAGGCGATCCGCAGCGTCGAGCGGCAGGAGCTGCGCCGCCGGCACAAGCGCGACATCATCTACGACCCGCCGACGATGCGCCATCTCTACCCCGAGATGCGCGCACCGGTGCCGGGCCCGGCGCCGCATCCATACCCGGACCCGCTGCCGCGGCCGCCGCCGATTCCCTCGGCCAAGGCGGCACAGATGATGGGCACGCACGACATCCGCGACCCCATCTTTGCGGAGCAGTGGCATCTCGCCAACGACCGCATCGGCACCAACGACCTCAACATCTCGGACGTGTGGTCCTCGGGCCAGCGAGGCAAGGGCGTCAACGTGTGCCTCATCGACGACGGGCTGGACTTCAAGAGCCCGGACCTCAAGGACAACTTCGTGAGTCTGCCACGAGGCTGGACGTGCGTCGAGGTACTTACCCGCTCGCGCAGTTCGAGGCCGGCTCGTACGACTTCAACACGCATACTGCACTGCCCGAGCCGCGCCACTCCGACGACCAGCACGGCACGCGCTGCGCCGGCGAGATTGCGGCTGTGAAGAACGACGTGTGCGGCGTGGGCGTGGCGTATGAGGCGCACGTGGCCGGCGTGCGCATTCTCTCGGGCCCGATCTCGGACGTAGACGAGGCCGCGGCGCTCAACTACCGCTACCAGGAGAACCACGTGTACAGCTGCTCCTGGGGTCCGCCGGACGACGGACGCAGCATGGACGCGCCCAAGGGCCTGATCGCCAAGGCCATGCTCAACGGCATCCAGAACGGGCGCGGCGGCAAGGGCAGCATCTTTGTGTTCGCCGGCGGCAACGGCGGAGCGTCGGACGACCAGTGCAACTTCGACGGCTACACGAACTCCATCTACAGCATGACGATTGCGGCCGTCGATCGCGAGGGCCTGCACCCGTACTACTCGGAGATGTGCGCAGCCAACATCGCCAGCGGCTGGAGCAGCGGCTCGGGCGACCACATCCACACGACCGACGTCGCCTGGAACGGCGTGAACCGCTGCACGACGCACCACGGCGGCACGAGTGCTGCCGCGCCGCTGGTCGCCGGCGTGGTGGCGCTGGCGCTGGCCACGCGGCCGGACCTCACGTGGCGCGATATGCAGCACATCGCCGTCAAGTCCGCCGTCATGGTCGCGCCGGACGACAAGGACTGGCAGCAGACGCAGGCGGGCAGGCACTACAACCACAAGTTCGGCTACGGCGTCATCGACGCATATCAGTTCGTCGAGGAGGCGAAGCGGCACGTGCTCGTCAAGCCGCAGGCATGGGCCGCCAGCCCGAACATCAGCATTGCGCGCGACGACACGCTCATCGGCCTCGAGGGCGTCAAGAGCACGTTCACAGTGACGAAGGACTGGCTCGCGGAGCAGAATCTCGAGTCGATCGAGCACGTTACGGCCCGCGTCTGGATCACGCACGAGCGCCGCGGCGACGTTGACGTCGAGCTCACGAGTCCGCACGGCACGCGCAGTGTACTGGCGCGCCCGCGCCGCTACGACGACGCGCGCACCGGCTTCGTCGGCTGGGGCTTCATGTCGCTGAAACACTGGGGCGAGGACCCCGTCGGCACCTGGACGATGGAGGTCTTCGACCGCGCGAACCCCAAGCAGACGGGCAACTTCTGGGCGTGGTCGATGACGCTGTGGGGCGAGACGATGGACGCGTCCAAGGCCAAGGTCTGGAACTTCCCGGAAGACTCCGTCGAGTACCACGAGACTCTGCCTGCCGCGCCGAGCACCACGACGGTGTACCAGCCGGAGCTCGTGTCGAGCCAGCGCCCCAAGCCCACCGACCATCTTCCGGAGGACCACGGCAGCAAGCCGGGAGAGACGAGCGCCGACTTTACCCACAGCCGCCCTACTCTTGTGCGTCTGGCAGCGGACACGTGCCTACCGCCCTGTGCTGACCTGTGCTGCTTGCTTCCCCGCAGACTCCGACGCCCGAGGCGGACACGGGCTATATCTCCGGCCTCAAGAGCTCGACGTGGCTCTTCGTCGCGACGGGCATCGTCATCATCTTCGCGGCGTCGCTCGGCACTTTCTTCCTGCTGCGGCGGCGCCGCGCTCGCGCCCGCCGCATTGGCGATGCCGCCGCGTACGAGTTCGTGCCGGGAGAGGACGACGACCTGGCCATGTCTGCGCTGCCCGGACGCGCCGGCTCTGGAACGCGCGGTGGCGGCCGCGGCGGACGCCGCGCAAAGGAGCTCTACGATGCTTTTGGCGAGGCGACCGACGAAGAGGACGAGGGCGAGGAGGACAAGCTCGTGCGCCGCGGCGCAAACCCGCAGGGGTACCGCGACGAGCCGGACGACGCAGACGAGCGCTTCACCATCGGCGACGAGCAGCCGACGCCCGCCACGGCGGAGGCGCTTGCCAGCGCGCAGGAAGGCAACGAAAAGACAGCGGACCTGCTGTCCGACCCCAGCGCGCCCGATGCGGAGGGCAGCGGCAGCGGCGGCAGCGGCAGCTGGCAAGACGCGGGTGCTGAGCGGTAAGGCAGCGGGTGCCGGAGGGTGGCTGGGCGAGGCGCGGCGATGGACGGGCTGGGAGGGGCCTCAGCCGCACCGGGCGCGGCGCGCCGGCTCGATGAGCTATGGCCTGTCGCATGTGCACGCGCCTGATCGCATATAATACATTCACCCTTTCTTATCCCCTTCTGCCTGGCCGTCGGACGAAGCGGCTGCTTGCGGTACAGCTGCCGCGCCGCCGCTCGTCGTCGCGGCGCTGCTTGCCGCCGACGAGGCCGAGGCGGCTGGCGCAGGGGCGGGCTTCTTGCGAACGACGCCCAGCAGGCCCTCGCGCTTCCGCTTGCCCTTCTTCGCAGCAGCGGCGGAAGCGCCAGCAGGAGCTGCAGCGGCGGCTCGAGCGGATGCTGGGCCTGACGAGCCGCTGGCCGCTGGCGGCGAGCCTGCAAGCCCCTGCACGAGCGGAGGAGGAGGCGAGCTCCTCTGAGCAGCCCTGCAGGCGAGACCGGCGCGCGTGAGCGGCCGAGGGTCCTCTTCCAGCAGCGGCACTCACTTCCTGAAGCGGTTCAGCTCCTCGAGCTCCTCGTTGCGCTTGGCGCGCTCCTCGCGCTGCTTCTGCGCCTGCACGTCGGCCAGGAAGACCGACTCTTCCTGGTCGATGCCGCGGAACTGGTTCGAGAGCTTCATCTTCTCGTCGAACGCCTCCTGCTTGGCATCCTTGTTCGCTTGCAGGCGCTGCAGACGGCATCCACATATCAGCATCCGCATCGCACAGCAAGCGATGTGCGTCTTCGTCGGCACCCACCTCGTACAGCGTGCGCGGGTCGTACACCTCGTCCTCGGGCGCCTTGGGAGGCTCCTGGCCGATGCGCGCGTAGGCCTCCTGCAGCTCCTGCTCCTTGCCTGGAAGCGGAGCCTAGCATTGAGCCCCAGGTACGCATTCTTCCAGCACACGACTCACGAGCGCGTGCCTCGCCGATGGCATCCTGGCTGACGAAGCGCGACTTGACGGAGCCATATGCCGCCGCCGTGGACGCTGGCCGTGCGGCCGCGGGCGCGCTGGGCGCCGCCAGCGCCAGCGGCGGGTCATGCCGCGGATCGGCCATACTACAGGCGTGTGGTGGCGCTTCGGAGCGTGGCGATGCGCAGAACCGTCGGGCAAGCGGACCACGAGCTGCGAGGAGTGTGCGACGGGCGCCGGGCGCTGCAGAAGCGGCGCGCGCCCGGACGATGCGTGAGAGCGCGAGCAGGCGAGTGGCACAACAAGCGCCGAGCTGCACAGCCGGCTGAGAAGAACGAGGGCGACGCAAGACGACGGTGCTGGACGCGAGACAGCGGCGTGGAGATGGAGGAGGTGAGCAGCGTGCGGCATGCCTGCCTGCCCCGTGCATCTGCATGTCCGCGCTCCTCTCTGCCGACGGCACCCCGGATCGCCCACGCGCGCGCGGCGCGGCAGCTGCCGCACGATGACGGCGCATGCCGCGCCGCGCTCGCACGCCTTCGGTGAGACACGCTCGCTCCTCGCAAACTTTCGCCTCGCCTTGAGAGAGCTGCCCGCCGAGAGGCAGGCATGCTCGCCTCTGTATGTCGAGGGTGATGCTGTCTAATGCAGAGGCAGCTGCCGGCCTTCGATGTTCAGCACGCGAGCGAGGCGAGAGTCTGACGCTGGGTCGAGGGATCGACGTTGCCTCGAACCGGCATGCGGAGCCGCGAGCCGCCGCGCCGGGCAGCACAGCCAGCATCGGGGCGCGGCCCATGGCGCCCGCAACCCGGCAGCGCCCAGAAGCTGGACACGCTCTGCACTTCTCCTCTCCCGTCTCCTCCCTCCTCCCGTCCAGACCCGCCATATACCCGCGTTCCCGCCGTGGTTCCCAGCAGTGCACGCCCTTCGTCTCGCGGTGAGGCACCGGCAGCGACCTGCTCCACCCTCGTCTCTCTCCTCTCTCCCTGCTGCCTCGGCCCTCTCCGCTGCTGGGCCGTCGCGGCCTTTTGTCCGGCACCGCCGTGCGTGTGACCGCCGCAGAGCACCATGTCGTCCAGCGCCGAGGCATACATCACCGCGCCGGCGGCGCCGCCGCCGATCAGCACGACGGCCGCGCGTCCTGGCGGGCCTGTCCGTGCTGCGTCGCAGCGCAGCGCCTCGTCGCCCGTCTCGCCGGCGGTGCTGGGCCGTATGTCCTGGTTCGGCTCGGTCGACGGCGACTCGGACGAGGAGCAGCGCTCGCCGACGCCCGGACCATCGGCCACCATCTTCGGCGTCGAGCCGGCCATCTTCTGGGCGCAAGCTGCGCGTGCCATCGCCGACGACGAGGATCCTGAGCCGCTCTCTGGCGCAGCTGCTCCGTCGCTGGCACGCTCTCGCTCGCTTCGTCGCGCCAGCATGCCGCCACTACAGTCGCCACAACGGCCAGTTCCAGAGGCCCTCGGCCTGTCTCTAGGCTCCGAGTCGGCGGGGCCGAGCTCTCCGGCGACGTCGCCGCCACCGGTGCCAGCAAAGGCGCGGCGGCGGCCCACCGGCACGGGCATCCTGAGCCGGCTGCGACGCATCAATAAGCGAGAGGCACGGGACGCTCAGCGGCACAGCCTCGATGCGTCGACTCTGAGTCATGTGACGCCAGCAACGCCCGACGCTGTCACCTCGCCGCCGCCCAGCGTGATGGATTCGGTCCAGGAATGGAGCTCTGCTGGCTCAGCCGAGGAGCCTGCGGCACAGAGAGCCTTGCGCGAGCTGCCGTCGGTGAGCGCCGTGCAAGGACGCGGGCCGCCGTCGCCCATCTTCTTCAAGGACCTGCCTGGCGTCGAGCGCACGCCGCACTTTGTCTACGACGGCTCCGCGCGGCCGAGCCGCGAGCGCATACACTCGCTGCAGCCCAGTCTTGTCGACGACGAAAGCATCAGAGCGGACAGCGACGAGGAAGAGGAGGAAGACGCGCTCAACTTCGACGAGCACTGGCTGGAGCAGCGTGTCGAGGAACGGCGAAGAGATGAGTTCGGAGACGCGACGACTGAGCTCAGCCCAGCTCCTCCCGCGTGGGCTCTGCAAGAAGCAGAGCCAGAAGATCCTGCAACGCCGATGGAAGGCGCGCCACGTGTCGACAAGCCGGCGCCTGCAGCTAACTTCGCTGCCGGTCCGCCCTCGACCTTCGCCTTGGGCCAACCCCCGTCATCAGCCGCTGAGCGGGCACTCAATCGTCGGCGACAGCCGAGCTTCCCAGGTGCCTTCACATGGGTTCCCGATGCTGCCGCCGATGCGGTCTCGCCGCTGTCCACGCCGCAAGCTGAAGCTCCACCGGCGCTGCAGCTAAATGGCGCATCGACGTCTGCCGATGAGAGCGCACACCCTCCTCGCGAGTCGTCGGAGTACTTGGATGCGCATTCGCGGCACTCGAGCATAGACGAAGCACCCTCACCCTTCAGTGACTCGACGGACGCTGCCGGGCCTCCTGCTGCGCAACTGCTTGCCTTGTCGCTGTGTGAAGCACGCACGCAGACCCCCGCCGACGAGGTTGACACGCCGCGGGGACATGCAGCACAACGGACCTCCTATTTTGAGGCCACATCTCACTCACGCTCGGCCACCACGGACTCGACTGCGACTGAGTCGACGGCCCCAGTGTCCATTGCAGACTCGATCAAGGCAGCATCCGAGGCATCCTCTCTCGCAATGGCGGCGGCGGAGCTACCCGAGCCGCCGCAGTTCCATGCCGTCGCACCAGCGACTTACACTTGGCTGCGCAAAGCCGAGCTCGCGCCCGCGCAGCTCTATTGTTTTGTGCGCGAGATGGTGGCCAGGCAGCTGCGCTGGGAGCTCGATCGTGCATGGCTACTTGATGGCATCTCGGCGCCATCGAAGCCCGCAGCCCTGGGCCGTGACGAGCTCGCAATTTTCAAGAAGCGGCCTGCCTTCGCCGCACTGCCGCGTCCACGCCTGCCGATCATCCATTTCCTTCTCGCCCGAGCGCTCTCCACCTGTCCTCTCTTCTCGCCGGCCTCGGCCGGCGCGCCAGACGTCCACAGGTTCGTCACAGAGGGCGTGCTACCTCTGCTCCGCAAGCGCCAGGACTTGTCGCTCAGCGAGCCTGTCGACCGGCACGGCGAGGGCGACGGCTCCGACTACAGCGCAAAGTCCACCCTGAACGTCGTCAGCCGCGCAATCTCCGCACTGCTTGTCAAGTACATCACCGCGGTGCTGAGAAAAGGCCTGTCGCGCAAGTCTGCTGCTCAGGTCGCTGCAGTGCCCTGGCCCCGAGCACCGGAGCTGATAGCAGTCATGCCGCCGAGCGCGTACGTCGCTCACCGACTGCAAGTCTCACAGCTCAAGCAGGGCGGCATGGAAGTGGACATCATCTCGCTGCGCGCCCGATCCGGCACCGACTGCGAATTCTTGCTGTCGGTGCGGCGCTACGGGTTTCCCATCGTGTATGTGCTGCGCAGCGAGGAGGACTTCTTCCAGTTCGCCCGGAGCCTCGCTGCAGAGCTGGGCCCCAAAGCGCGCGTGCGTCCGCTGCCTCCGCGCTGGCGTGGCTCTGGCATGGACGCTGCCGACGCAGGCTCACTCGGGCCTCTCACCGGCAATGCGGCACTCGAGAGCCAGCGCCGCTCTTCGGTCGCCTCGATGCAAAGCATACTCTCGCCGCGCAGCGCAGGTATGGAAAAGACGAGCTCGATCCAGAGCTCTCGCTCGAGCATCAACATGGACGTCTCATCGGGCACCCGCCCGCCGCGTTACGGCGGCTCGAGGCCCCAGCCCAAGCGCTCGCGAAGCAGTGACTCGACAGGGAGCGGCCTGGCCCTCTCGCCTGCACCTGCACAAGAATTTCCAGGAGCCAACACAAGTCAAGTGTCCCTCACAGCCAGCGAGCGAGGACTGCCGCGCGGACGCACCGACCCGTACGGAGCTGGCTCGCCCGACTCGATGCCTCTCTCGCCCGGGCTTGCCTCAGTCCGGACCTTTGAGCAGTTTGCTTCAGGCGAGAAGCCGCCGCGCCGTTCACGCATCTTCGCTGGGCGGCGGGTCTCGTCACGCGGCACCTCACCCATCGGCGCGAGGCCCGAGGAAAGCTCCTCTGGTGCTGCAACAGCTCATCACGAGCTCCGGCGCCACCATCTGCGGGCCTGGCTGCGCGATGCTCTCGCTGTCCGGGGTGCAGGTCATGGCTCCGAGACGCAAGCCTTCTTGTCGGTGGGCAGCCTCACGGACAAGGAGATGCGGCCAGGGACGCGAGCCGATGCCGAGGTTCGGAGAGCCATTGACGAGACCAAGCGCGCGGATCGCGAAGCTGTCGCAGCCGGAGCTGCAGCAGAGGCGCTCGAGCTGCACGATGAGCTCGAGACCTTATGGCGCGCCTGCACTGACGGAGGTGGGTACAGGCAGTGTGGTCCTCCTGCACGCTTGCTGACCTGATCTTAACGCAGACGAGCTCCTGCGCGCGTACGCTGCAATTCAAGATAGCAGCACATTCTCCGCTCTGCCGCTGGCGTATCAGCGGGCCGTCTCCCTGGCAAATCTGCGCCTGTCGCATGGTCTCTTCGGCGTTTTCGTGTCGGGCAGCGAGTCCGGCAAGAACCTGCAGCGCGCGCAGGATCTCTTCCACGCCTTCCCCTGGCGCAGCCTCTCGCAAGCGATGGATCAGCCCGGAGGCATCATGCTGCAACGAGTGCGCAGTGCGATTGCCGGCGGCGACTTTGTCGGCCGCCTACTCGCCGTGCTGCTCGAAGATGGCGGGCTGGCCGGCATGCAGGCCGAGCTGGCTGATCTTAAGCGCAGATTTGGCTCGACGATCATGCGCAAGATCGAGAACTTCGTGCAGATGCAGGACGCGCAGAAGCGGCTCGTCCGGCAGAGTGCCGAAATGGCGTGCATTCCGCTCGTCGCTGCCATTGCGCGCGGCTCGGACAGCCCAAGGCTGACCCCCGAGGGCGTGCAGCGCATCGTCAAGGCCACGCGTGCGCACCGCGAGTTCGTCGAGACGTTGCCGAGCGGTCAGTAGCGATGAGATGCGCAGAGCCGAGCGTGACTGACATTCTGCTGCAGACAAGGAGGTGGCAGCCAAGCTCAAGGCAAATGTCGACGTCCGCCTCATCTACGACATGCAGCGCGCCCTGCGGCTGCTCTCGCTGCGACGCGACGCCACGCTGGTGCGCGAGACGCTGCAGATGCCCGAGATCAAGCGCATGGTCGAGACGCTGCTCGAGCCTCTCATGCACACGCTGCGCCGTGTGCATCGCTGTCTGCCGCTTGCCAGCGTCGTGGAGGATCTGCGCGAGTTCCTCTCGCGACTCCTTGACGTGCTCTCCGGCCTGCGCTCCCGCGTTCAAGAGCCCTGGCGCAGCGTCTCTACCATCGCGACGCTGCTGGACGATGCCGTGCCTGCATGGTACGGCGTCCTGCACTCGCTCTCCGCGAAGGACAACCTCGTCGAGCAGCTCTTCGCATGGCTGCACAGTCTCGCGCGCATCATCGGCAGCGGCACGTCCGATGTCAGCGTGGCCTGGGCGCCACCCATTATTACGCCCAGCAGCGCGAGCAAGCCCGCGCCAGGAGTCCCGCAAGGAGGCGCAGTCCCGCTTGATGAGCTGCGCCGCGACCTGAGCGAGCTCGAGGCGGCGGCGCGGCGCCGCGCTGTCGCAGAGATGCGCGAGACGTGCCGATGGGCCGCAGGCGACGTTGATGCGTACTCGCCGATCCAGCTGCAGGGCTCCGGCGGCAAGACGAGGACCGACCCGATCTTGGCCCCGCCCGTCAAGCCGGCTGCTCCTACGCCGGCCCTCGACCGCTTCCGTCCGGGCTTCCGGGCCGCCTTGGCACGAGTCTTGCGCTAGCAAGTCTCTCGTTGCGCGGGCCTGGCTCCCTACTCTACTGTATCGATTGCACGGCCGATGCCGGCCAGATGTACTTCTACTCTGTATGATTATTCCAATGCACGCAGCTTGCCCTCGAGGGCGTCGAGCTCGTCGCAAAGTGAAGCGATCGCGTCCGCCTGTTCCGCCGTCGTCGCACCGTTGAGCTGCCGGCGCTTCTTCTGCAAGAGCGACGTGATGCTGCCGGCGCGGGCCTCGAGCTGGTCCAGACCGCCGCGCATGCTGGCCAGCGTCTCGCTGCCCTCGCAGATAAAGCGGTAGTCCTCTAGCATCTGAGCGACGCTGCGATCGGTTTGCTCTGCGGCCTCGACGCGCGAGATTGCAGCTGTGTACTGCTGCAGCAGACCGTCGGAGAGCGAGTCCGTGCCGGCGCGTGGGAGTACTGCCTTCGGAGGGCCGGCGGTGAACGCAGCGCAGACCTCGTCGAAGCCCCATGTCGCGGAGGGCGAGCTGAAAGCGTCGTCGTACCAGACGTAGTTCCTGCCTTTGCCGCGCGCAGAGCCAGTCGGCTCGAGATGCGCACGCAGCGTGTCGAGCGACGAGAGGAGCGCCGGTAGAGCGACGAGGCTGGCGGCGTGCGGCGTCGACGTGAAGAGGCAGCGCGCAAGCAGCGAATCGACGACGCGCCAGGCCTCGTCGCGCAGCTCGTCGCTGCGCAGAAGCTCAGCGGCCAGCAGCGAGTGAGCAAGCGCCGGCAGGAAGTGCGTAGAGGAAGATGCGTCGCCGTCTCCGAGCGGTTCCGGCGTCGAAGTCGGCACGCACGCGCGCAGTAGATCGCGGCCGAGCGCCTGAAAGAACAGAGCGCGCAGAGCGTCGCCAGCGCCCTCGGTCTCTGCGCGCCCGGGCTGCTGATACGCAGGCTCCTCGGCCTCGCAGAAGTACTCGGCGTCGCAGCGCTGCAGTTCCGGCAGCAGCTCGGCGATGAAGCGCACCTGCTGCGGGATCTCGGCCGGCTGCGCGAGCGCAGCGAGCAGCAGCGCCTGCACGACGTCGAGCAGCAGCGGCCGCTTGGTTGCGATGCCGCTTTCGGCGAAGCGCTCGACGATAGCGGCGCTGCGGCGTGCGGCGACGTCGCCCTGCACCTGACGTGTGTCGGAGAGAGCGAGTAGCGGCATGGCGACGTGAAGCGTGCGGCGCAGCGGAGGCTGGCTGTGCAGCGGCGAAGGCGGCACCGCGCGGCGGGCGAAGGCGAGGGAGCGCGCGGGCAGGCGGCCCGTTGCGCGCACAGCAAGGCGTCGGAATGTGCGTAGACGCAGAGAAGCCGTCAGGCGCATGCAGCGGCGCCGGGCTGATCTTGAGAGATGATTGCTTGTGGTGGTTGGGACGAGAAATGCTTGCGCCAGAACTCGACAGGAAGAAGCTCGAGGGTGGAACGTGCTCGCGGCGCATCTTGCTGCGCTAGCGCGGGGAAGCGCAGCTCCGTGGCATCCGCGGCGCGTAGGCGTGGGAGCAGCCGCAGCTCGGCCTCCACCTGGCGCATCCCTCTGCTGCGTCACCAGCGCGGCACAATCGCGTCAAGCTCGGCACGATGCCGAGTGGACGGCGTGGCAGACACGACCGCGGCAGGGCAGCGGCAGGCAGACGGCGTCGGGTGAGGAGCGCTCGCCCCGCGCGCCAGCCGCCGGCAGCCCGGCGCAGAACGAAGCACGAGCGCTCCACGCTGCCGCCGGCTTCCCTCCCACCACATCAACACCGCAACACACAAGCTCAACATGGCACCCATCCCCGCCAACTCGACCGTGCTCGTCAGCGGCGCCTCGGGCTTCGTCGCCGCGTGGTGCTGCCGCGTGCTGCTGCAGCGCGGCCACCGCGTTCGCGGCGCGTGCCGCAGCGAGGAGAAGGCGCAGTACCTGCAGCAGCTCTTCGACCGCGACTTCCCCGGCCAGTTCGAGACCGTCATGGCCGACGACCTCGAGACGGTGCGTATGAAGCGAGGCGGTGTGGTGCATAGTGCGGCAAGGCGAAGGGAATGCGAAGGGGATGCGCCGCAGGGCACGCTTGGCCCGACGCAGCGCCGCTCGCGTAGCTGTCTCGCTCTCTGCCACGGTGCTGACACTCTCCTGCTCTCTCTCAGCCTGGCGTGTTCGACGAGGCTGTGAAGGGCGTTGACGGCGTGCTGCACACGGCCTCACCGTTCCACTTCAACACCGACGGCAAGGCGATCACCGCCCTCATCAACCCAGCGCTCAAGGGCACGGAGAACATGCTGCAGTCGTGCCTCAAGCACGGCGACAAGCTCAAGCGCGTCGTCATCACGAGCTCGTTCGCCGCTATCCTCGACACGGCCAAGCCCGTGCCGCAGCAGTACACCGAGGAGGACTGGAACGAGACGTCGGTCAAAGAGACCGAGCGCGACGGCGAGGCGCAGGAGCGTAAGTGTTGCAGCTCCCCCCGAGCTCGCTTCCGCTCTGAGCTCTGACAATTACATTGCAGCGGTCTCCAGCTACAGGAGTAGTAAGACCCAGGCAGAAGTGCGAAGCCTTTATAGAGCGCGCTGGCCACGCTGACAACGTTCTGCGCAGCGTGCTGCCTGGGCGTTCGTCGAGCGCGAGCAGCCGAGCTGGGATCTCGCCACCATCAACCCGCCGTACATTATCGGCCCCCCGATCCACCCGTGTGCCAGCGCCGAGAAGCTCAACACCAGCTCCAAGACGTGCTGGGACATTCTGCACGGCGCCAAGAAGGAGGACGACATGCCCGGCTTGCTCGGCTGCGTTGTCGATGTGCGCAACGTGGCGGACGCGCACGTTATGGCACTGCTGCACACCGAGGCTGGCGGTCACCGCTTCGCACCCACCATCGGTGAGTTGCGCAGCCCATCGCCGCAGCCTCGCTCCGCTGACACCACCGCAGGCAAGTGGACGCTGCAGGACGTCGCCGACATCGTGCACTCCAGCGCGCGCATCCCCGCCGAGTGGCGCGGCAACGTGCCCACGGGCAAGCCGCAGACGGGCGGCGCCGTCGTGCAGAACGGCCTCAGCGGCGAGAAGACGGCCAAGGTGCTCGGCGTGCAATACCACACGCTGCAGAACACGTGAGCTGCCACGAGAGAGCATGGCCCGTCCAGCATGCTGACAATCGCACGCACAGCTTCGAGGCCACTGCCATCGCGCTGAAGGACTACGAGAAGCGCAACTGGCAGGGCCTGCCCGACCCCAGCATCTTCGAGCTGCACTGAGCCACCCGCGCAAGCTCGTGCAAACACAGTGACCCACGCCTGGCACTCCTCGCCGGTCGAGACGAAGCAGTAGCAATACCATCGAGTGACCCATCGAGTCTGAGCAGGCCCGGAGGTGCCTCAGTACGGCAGCTCCTGGTCTTCATCGACTCATCCGCAGCCATAGGATCTATTGAGACATGTATAGCACAGGGGCGGCAGTCGGGCTGCAGCGGGAAGAGACGCGAGCCGGGTGAATCGTGTGCGGACGAGAGAGTGTACAAGGAGCAGAGACAGGTGGTCCAGAGAGGCAGATGCAGGGCTGAGCGCGAATGGAGGCGGGCAAGAGAGTGAGGGGCAGAAACGGCTAGCGCTGCCAGCTCCACTTGACTCCCGCATCTGCCCTCAGCTTGGCTACTCTCTTGGCGCCCGTGCCATACTCCGTCCTGCCTCGCCAGACACTGCCCTCCTCCTCTTCCTTGTCCTCCTCCTTCTCTTCGTCGTCGAGCTTCATCGTGTCCACCTCCTCTTCCAAGCGCGTGACGAGGTCCTCGGCGCTGACCAGGCGCGCCTCGAACGTGGCGCGCGCCGGCGTGTGGGCGCCGCTGGGCGTGCGCAGCTTGGGCGTGCGTGCGCCGCTCTTCGATGGTGTCCGCGCGCCGCTCTTGCTGGGCGTGCGCGCGCCGCTGCGAGGCGTGGCAGCGCCCACTGATCCAGCTGCCAGCGCTGCAGCAAGCGGTGACATTGTACCTCGGTTGCTTGGGCCTGCGGATGCAGAGCCAAGGCCGCCATTGCTTGAGCCTGGTGAAGAGAACTCGGAGGCGACGAGGCGTGCCAGTGCGCTCTTGCCGACTGGCCCGCCTCCTCCGGGTGGACGCTTCTCGGCAGGCGTAGGGCAAGCCAGCGAAGGCAGCGGCGTGTGCAGGCCACTGCGTGCGGGCGTGTCGAGCGAAGACGAAGGCGTGGCGGTGGCCGAGTGGCGGCCGTTGAACGACCCGCGTGATCCAGGAGCTGGTGAGGCTCCGCGAGACGGGAGCGAGGAGCGGAAGGCCTCTGCTTGCAGGAGACGCAGCAGGCGGTTTGAGCGCGCGGACCGACGTCCAAAGAACTCGGGGCCGAGCGACAGGTTGAAGGAACCGTACTAATATGGCGATCCGATCAGCAAGCGCTGCGCATCTCGCCAGCGTTGATGCTCACCTCCATGCCCGAGTCGTCCCAGTCAAGCGCGTGTCCCGAGCGCTCTGCATTCAACAATCTCTCGCCGAGCTCGTCGGTGCGGATGGCGCGCGTCCGGCGCGCGACGGGTGTGCTGTACGCAATGGCGCGCTCAACGCCCTCCTCTGCCACGACTTGCGGATCGAGACCCTGCATCAGAGGTGGCTCCTCTGCCGCGCGCGGCGCGGGCTCGGAGACGTCGTGATGCGACTGGTAGGCAGAGTGGTGAGCAGACGGCGCTGCGCACATCACGAGCAAGCCACTCACGCAGTAGAAGCGGCTGATCCAGCCGCCCTCGGTGTCGGGCGTGTCCCACTCGCCCTCGCCGCCGTCGCCGGGGAAGCGCCACACGACGGCAAAGTCGAGGTCGAGGCGCGCCTCGCGGCGGGCGTCGCGCATGGCATTGGCGGCAGCCTCGTCGCGCGCCGCATCAGGCTCGCCGCCGAGGGGCGCGTGCGCCGGCTCGAAGAGGGCGTGGTACGTGTTCTTGGGCGTGGCGAAGCTGAGGCCGTCGGGCGCGATGCCGGTAAAGGCGAGCGGGATGACGTGCGTGAGCGGCTGCGGCGGCGGCCCGCCGGGAAACGCCGGCAGCTCGTCCTCGCGTACGCCAGGGATGGAGCGCAGGCGGGCGGCGAGCGCGGCGGCCTCGTGCGCATCCATCGGCGCCGGTGCCGTGCTGGCTGCCACGGCCGCCGCGGGAGGGCCGACGATGGCGCCGCGCCACGCCCGGCCGAAGCGTGGCTTGCGTGTCACCTGCAGGCCCACGCGCCACGTGCCGGCGGCAAAGAGCGAGGGCAGGAGGATGGTGTCGATGTGCGCACGCCAGGTGCGCGAGAGGGCGCGCAGCGAGACGAGCAGCGTGGCGGGGTCGGCGTGGGCGAAGATGAGGGCCAGCACCTCGGGCGGCAGCAGTGCGCCGGCGTCGCTGTCGGCGCCGGGCGAGGCGGGCGCGCTGAGGAGCATGTCGGTCATGCTGGAGGAGGGAGAGAGAGGGTGGCGCAGGAACGTCTACGGGAGTGCGGGCCGGGACAGTCTATCGACGGGGCATACGCGACAGGGACACAGAAGCACAGGGAGTGGCGGTGGTGGAGAAGCGGGAAGCAGCCGCTGCGAAATCAGGCGGTCCGAGACGGCTGCTAGCGCTGGGCGCAGCGTGCGCAACGCGGGGTAAGGCAGGCGCGGGCAGCACCTCGCAAGCGCCTGCCGCTGCATGCTGCTCCGATGCATCCAGCCAGCAGCACGCCGCCGCTCTCCCGCTCTCTCCTGTGCCCAGGACGGCATGATGCATTGCACAAGAGCCCCTCTGGACCGCACAGGTGCACGGCTCACACGATAAGCGCACTTCGACGCCCACCTCTCACCACAGCTCTGCCGTATATTGGCCTCTTCGCAGCGCTCGCCCCTGTGCGATAGCTGCTTGAAACGGCAGACGCAGCGCATCCGGCCTGCAAGAGCTGGGCTGCGAACGGCCAGCAGCAGCGAGAGCAGCGAGCGAGGCTTGGGCGCGCTGCCCCGCACCGCGCCCGTTCCCACGCGCGCCATATGCAGCGTTGCGCCGCCCCCGCACTTCGGCTGGCGGACCTTCAAACAGCCGAACATTCTCGGGTGAGCCGGCTGTGTCGCCGCGCTGCACCACGCCGAGCTTGTTACCCGCGCTTTCGGATGAGCAAGGGCAGACTCATCAGAGCACGCAGATTGACGCATCGATGCATTCGCGATCGCCTCTCACGTCAGCTTGATGAGGACAAACATGAACACCCAGCTGAAGCACACGGCCAGCACGGCGCCGAGCGTCGCCCATCCCAGGCCGCGCGCCTTCTTGGCGTACTCGCCCAGGCGGCCGCGCGTGCGCGTCATGAGGTCCAGGTTGTGCTCCAGCTTCTCGCCCGCCTGCTCGATAATGCGGCGGTCGCGCTCCAGCGCCTCGCCAAAGGCAATCGAGTTGGCCTTGAGCACGCCGGCCATGCGCAGCAGCTCCGACGTGAGCGAGTCGTGGACCGCGCGGTCCGACGCCATCGCGTCTTCCTTCGCCGGCTTCTCCTCCACCTGCTCTTGGAGAGCAGACTCTGTGCTCGGCGCAGCGCGGCGTGCGGCCGTGGCAGCCTCGTACTCGTCCCACTCGTCGCCCGCCTCCTCGTCCGCCGACGCGCCGGCCATCTCATCCTCGTCCAGCTCTCGCGCTTGGCCTGGAGCGCGGTCCATGTCTGTGATGGTGATGCTCGGCTTGCGCTTCAGCGTTTGCTGTCCCGGCGCCAACGATGCCGCAGCATCCGCGCGAGGAGACTGCGCGAGAGACGTAGAGGCCGTCGAGCGCCCGTTGCGCTCGTCCTCAGAGTCGCTGATGCTCCCTTCCGACTCGGAGTCGGACAGCCCGGCGAGCAGATATGCGCGAGTCGCGCGCTGGCTGGCATGCGCGCTGCTTCCAGCGTTGAGAGAGAGCGCGGATGCAGCGGACGGCGAGCGACTCGGGCGACGTGGAGTGCTGGGCGCCAGTGTCGATGTCTGAGGACAGCGGGTCAGATGTGCTGCCCATGAGCGCGCGAGACAGCGCAAGAGAAGCGGTTTGGGGCCGCGAAGGTATCATCCGTGCGGACAGACAGTCTCGCAGCACGTGGAGAGGCAGAACAGGCCCCTCTCGCCTTTGCTCCGTGCATCCGGCCCCCCTAGCCCATCTTGCTTGGCCACACTGCTCCGCTCCGGGCAGGTTGCATTCTCCAGGCCCAGCTTGCCTCGGCGCAGCCCACAGCCCACTCACGCTTCCCGCCAGCACCTTCTCCAGCCGTGCCGTGCGCACACGCTCGTCGGCCTCGCTGGCGCGGGAGCGCAGCAGCGTCTGCAGCTGTGCCAGGCCCATGCGCAGCTGCATCTCGGCCCAGCTGCCGGGCGCCGGCGCACTGCCGCCGCCCGCGGCCAGCTGTGCCTCGAGCGCGGAGAGAAGGCGCGCGGGCGTGGGTGCGGAGGAGGATGCGAAGGACATGGCCGTGTCGGAGTGAGCAGGAGCTGATGCTGGAGTGGTGGAGGTAAGGCAAGGAGCAACGCGGCGCGCGGTGCCGCATCCATCGCGCGCCCCAGCGCGGTCAGCTCCCCGCACTCCGACGCTCCTACGCGTTTCTGAAGGACTCTGGCCATGCTGGACAGCGAGCTCCGGCCCAAGCAGGCTCCAGGTTTGCTTCGGAATGTCCGTCTGCATAAGACGCTGCTCCTCAGCGCCTGCTTGCACTCGCGACCGTGGGTGTGTGGACGTAGCATCGAGCGAGTGCGGTGCGGCCGCGTGCATATGCTGCATCGGCCGCACTGCGGCTGAGGCTTCTTCGGTCCTCCTCCATCCCTCGTTGCGAGCCGGGCCGAGCGACCTTCCCGGGTCACTCTGCTTGCAAAGTCCTGCGAACTGGACCAGCTCATCCTCTCAGCTACCAGCAGGAGCAAGCATCCGAGATAAATGCTCATACGGCGCCCCCGGGCTTCGCCATCCGGGCTCTTTTGCGCACTGGCCATGCGATCAGGGCTGCGTGCGCGCTAGGCGAAGGCTCGGCGCTCACACTCTACTTTATGCCACGATGACGCCTCCTGCATCGGCTCCGGCCCTCCGCACGCCCCTGTGTTGGAGAGCAAAGCTTCGCAGACCAGCGCCGCTTTCGCAGACTTCGAGTAGAAGCGATGTTGGCGTGGCCAGCGCATGTCAGGGCCTGGCAGAGCTCGTCGCCGTTGCGGTCTGGGCCTGCGGACGATTCCCGCGCGGCGCGTGCAAGCCAAGAGGCTGAAGCCGCGGGCCGGCACGAGCGACGGCGCGGCGGAGAGGCGTCAGCATGACAAGCGCGCCGATGCGGCGCGGCGCCTCGCTTCCGCGGAGCTGCTGCAGGGTTGCGGCGCACTCGGACTCACACCTTGCCTCGTCTCCACGCCCTTCGCTCACCACGCAGCCCTTCCTGCCGTGCGCCTCTCTCGCCGCACACTCGGCGCACACTTGCAGCTGCGTTTCGTGCGCGCCAGCGAGTGCCGGCCGAGGTGAGCGTGCGCCCGGAGCCGCTCCCGGCCTGACCTCCACGTCGCGCGCACTCGCACAGCCGGCGCCATGTCGCAGGCGCGAGCTGGGCCCAGCCGGCCACGGCCCGGGCCTGCCGCCAACGTCCTCGATCCCTTCGGCGGCGCACCCGCAGCGCCCGTCGCTCTGCCCGCACTGCGCCGTCCGCCGCGGCCGCGGCGCCCCTCGGCGCGCGCGACGGGCAGCAGCAAGGCGCCCGCCTCGCGCATCGCGGCCGCCTCGGAGCGCCTATCCGCCGTCGTGGCTCGCCTCTTTCGCCGGCACGGCGCCTCTGTCTCGCGACATCCGATCCGTACGCTGCTGCTCTGCTGTCTCTTCATCACCTCGCTCTTCTATCCCGCCGCGGGCATTTACCTCTTCGCGTCGCAGGGCGGGCCGGGCCTGAGCCGCAGCGACACGACGTCCGTCTGGCGCACGCTCTCGACGCCGCTGCTCGACTCGTTCGCCTCGTCTGGGCGCACGCACCTCAATTCGCTGCGCGACCTGCGCATGGTTTGGGACGATGCGCCGGATCTATCTGCCAAGGACCCGCGCGACACCGTCGTCCAGCGCGGCCGGCAGCAGCCCGAGCCGCAGTGCGCCAGGCTCGAGCATGTCCTCGTCACCACCGACGACGTGATGCGCGGCACCGCTGGCCGTGGCGGCGTGCTGCAGGCGGCCGTGCTCAACTCGGCGCAGCGCCTGCAGGCCGCGCTCGAAGCCAGGCTGGCGGGCGAAGCTGCGGCAGGGACAGCACAAGCGCCTCGCTGCGTTCGCACGCCCACCGGACAGTGCCTCACGCTGAGCCCGCTCGACTACTGGCAGGCTGCGGCGCTGCCACTGCAGTCAGATGCGACATTATCGGCGCTGCTCGAGCCGCAGCACAATGTCTCGTCGCGCGGCGTGCCGCTGGCGCTCACAACGACGCTGGCCGGGCGCGGGCCGCTCTTCAGCCGCAGCCCGCGCGCTGAGTTCTTGGTGCTCAGCTTCTGGCTGCAGGACCCGGCGTGCGGGGCAGATGAAGGCCAGCATGATGCGTTCCGTGGCCTGCTCGACGACGTCGCTAGTGGCACGCGCATCGTAGAGAGCGAGCTTCGCTTTGAGAAGGAGGTGGTGCTGCGTGTGAGTGTGGAGCCTCGCTCTTCAGCGCAAGCCTGCGGCTGACCATCTTCATGCAGTTCGTGCCCGACGCCGCAGTGCCCAAGCTGCGCAAGGTGCTGCTGGGCCTCGGCTACCTGGCCTTTGTGGCATGGATCGCGCTCGGCCTCGTCAAAGTGCGCAAGGTGCACTCGCCATGGGGCCTTGCCTTCACGGGCACGATCGAGCTGCTGATCAGCACGATCATGAGTGTCAGCATCTGCGCGCTCAGCGGGCTTCGTCTAACTGCTGTGCCGTGGTGCGTGTCGCGCGAGTGTGCTCTGCTGTCAGTGAGCTGATACTGCCTCTGCCTCGCCGCAGGGAGATCCTGCCGTTCGTCATCGTGCTCGTCGGCTCCGAGAACATGTTCGTCCTCACCGACGCAATCGTCTCGACGCCGCTCTCGCTCACTGTGCCGGCACGCATCGGTGCTGGGCTCAACGCGGCCGGCGTGCCGATCGCTGTGACAGTCGTGTCGGACGTCGCGCTCATGGCGCTCATCGCCGCCGTCGTCGGCGTGCCCGCCGTGCGCGAGTTCTGCCTATTTGCCATCTGCAGCCTCGTCGTCGATTTCTTTATGCAGATGACCTTCTTCGTCACTGTGCTCAGCATCGATCTGCAGCGCCTCGAGCTCGCCGATCTACTCGCACAGGGCGGTCGCGGGCAAGCCGAGCCGATCGGCTCGCCTGACGAACAGGATGATACGGCCGTAGATAGCGAGGACGAGGACGCGGATGCGCTGCAGCCGTCAAGCACTCGCGGGCCACAGCCGAGCTCGGGCAGAAGCGAGCGGACTGACTCGTATCTCAAGATGAGCTGCAAGGCCGCCTGGCGGGCGCGGACTGCGCGCACCGCAACGCTCTCGGGCCTCCTCGCGGCACTCTTCGGGCTGTACCTCTACTACGGCACGGGCTACCAGGCCGAGGGCGTGCATGGGCCGACGCTGCCGTTTGCTGAGGCTTATCCGTCGTCGAGCGTGTTCGGCAGCCAAGACGTGCGGCCGACGAGCACGCATCTCTCGAGTCAGACGTTCGACCCCTTGGCGCACCTGCCGTCCGATGCGGAGCAGAGCGTGCAGCAGCCGTGGTGGCAGAGCTCGCCCTCGGCACCCTTCTGGCAGGCGCTTAACCCGCGCGGAGCGCCGTACGTGCGCATCGTCGTGGCGCCTTGGACGATCGTCTCCCTGCGCGGAGCCACCTCTGTGGGCCCCGAGCACGCGCGTCCCGTGGCGTTCGCAGCCTGGGCCCTCTTCCGCCCGCGCGTGCGCGCGCTCATCTGGTTCTTCAAGCTGTCTGTACTGCCGATCGCGGGCACGACCGGGCTGCTCTGGGTCCTCCTGCTCTACCTGCTCAAGGACACCGAGCTGCTCTATGCACAGGAAGACAAGGAAGATGCGCTCTTCGACGACAGCGCGACGGATCGCGGCGCCGGTGATGACAGCGACCGCGAGGCTGCGCCGCCACTCAAGGTGCAGCTGACCGCGGCGCGTGCGCTGCATGGCTCGGACGTCGACTATGTCGCTCAGGACGGCGACACTGTGGTCAGTGTCGCGATCGACTCGTCAATCTCCGTGTGGCGCGTCGGTGGACCGGCGCGCTCTGTCGCATCTTTGCATCAGACGCCATCTCCGGGCAGCGCCGTGTCGGCCCGCGCACCGCAAGCCACTTGTGCGGCGGTCGACGAGGCAGCCGATCTCGCCGCAGTGGGCTTTCGCTCAGGCGCGATCAGCGTGCTGTTGCTCTCAAGTCTGGCTGTCGTTGCCAGCGCTACGCCGACGACATCGCCAGTGCAGCACGTGTGCTTCGTGCCGCGCTCCGACAAGGGCTCTGCACAGCTCGTCTCGGCCCATCGCGATGGCTCTGCCTACGTCTGGCCCGCCGAGCATGGCGCGAGCCCTGGTGAAGTCGTGGCGCCACGCAGCGAGGCCAGCTGGACGTCGTACGCTGTGCCGCTTGCTGCCGCCTTTTCAGCCAGCATGCAGCAGTCCGATCTCGTGGCATTCGCGTCGTCCTCCTCGAGCCTCGAGCTGCGCCACTGGCGCGCTGGGCGTCTCGAGAGCGTCTTCAGCCTCGTCGGCGCGCCGCGCGCGCTCTATCGCTGCGTGGCTCTATCGTCGCTGCACTTCGCGAGCAGCGACAGCCCCGAGTCGACGCCGCAGCCCGCATCGCGATCGAGCGAGCCGCTCGTAGGCACGGTGCTGTGCGGCACGTTGACTGGCGCTGTGCAGGCGTGGGACCTGAGCAGCTCTCAGCTCATCTCCTCGCTCGATCTTAACGATGGCGCCATCTTGTCTCTGCAAGTGCTTCCGAGCAGCGATGCTGGTAGCGCGCCATCCGACGTTGCACTGGCTTGCACGGCAACCAGCGCTTTCCTGCTTCGTCTCAGCGGCGCTCCGCATGCCGGGCCGGCTAGCGAGCTTGGAATCTCGCCCGGTCGGCCACTCAATGGCCTGACGCTTCCATCGTCGCCGTCAGGCTCGCGCGCAGGTCTGCCACACCTGTCGGGCATGCGCAGGCCCAGCGACGCCGGCAGCCAGATGATGACGCCCTCGAACAGCGGACGCGTCCGCAGCGGATCGCGGCCCAGCTCGGCAGGCACTGGCAGTCTCAATGCCGCAGGGCACGTCGTCGGCACAGAGACGGCCTCCACCGGCGTGGCGCCCTCGCCGCGCAGCTCCCGCTTCCGTACCAGCACCGACCGCGTCTCGCTTGACGTGCTCGATGCACTGCGCGACGGCGTCTTGCCCGGCGACAGTGCTCTGCGCGCCATCCGGCGAGAGCCGATCAAGCGTGGCGGCGCAGTGCTGGCGCGCGATCCGCGCGGCGAGCCTGTCGTGCTGGGCGTGCGCCGCCGACAGGCAGAAGACGCCTCTCGCTGGGAGCTGTGGCACCTGCAGAACGCAGGTTGCGCCGCACCGCAGGTCTACGCCTCTGAGTCGGATCTGGAGACCAGTCTGCTCGAGCTCGAGAGCGAAGAGGCCGCCCACCCCGAGGCAGACGCACCTGATGCGTCTTCTGCACCTGCTTGGCCCTCGCTCTCCCTGCGCCCGACGGCGCTCAATGGCGCTGGCCCCTCCGCGATGCCGCTCTCCTTCACGCGCCTCAAGCCCGTTCTGCTCTCGACTCGCGGCACTAGCAGCATCGCGGCACCACAAGACACTCCGCCCGCGCTGCTGCTCGGCTTCGGCAACTCTCTGGCGCACGTCGTGCCGCTGCGGCAGAACGCAGGCGTCGTGACGCTGCCCGACAACAGCCGTGCGAGCAGCGAGCTTGCTGGCGCGCAGCACATGCGCCGCCGCGGCGCTCGCCGACCTTCCGACTACGGCATCTGACCCAGTTCCGCGCACTGCATCCCCGTTGCGCCTCGGCGCATCCATCTCCTCGCCTTCTTCCGCTGGCCACCTCCTCTGTCACCGCGTCTCTGTAATTGTGCCGGTCATCAAAACTCTGTTTACGTTAAGTTAGTGTGTGTCGCTCATCCCCCTCCTGCACCGCCTGCTGCTGGCGTGAGCAGCATCGGCGTCCCGCGCTCGAGCTGCACCGCCAGGCTTTCGAGCGTCGGCAGTCGTCGCCGCATGATGGCCTGCACCTGCGCCGAGATGTTCTCGGGCGACGCCGCCGGCGGCCACGACGAGGCTGCCGACTCGCCATTGGGCTTTGTGATCGCGGCACTGGGATCTGCCGGCGGCACGGTGCGCACCTGCACGCGCAGACTGCCGACCAGCGTGCCGCTGTCCTTCGGCCAGAAGCGCGGCTGCGAGAAGCTCTCGAGGCCCTCGACCGCTGTGAGCTGCAGGCGAAGGCGTCAGGATGAGTCGGCAGCGGCACAGCAGGGCACGCACCTCCTCCAGCGCACTGGCGATCTCCTGCTCGTGCCCCGACACGTCGAGGATGAGAATCTTGCCAGACTCGAGCACGAGCGGGATCACAGAAGCTGTGATGAGCACGGCGATAAAGAGCGAGGCGATCGGGTCGAAGCCCGTCCAGCCGAAGTACTTGAGCAGGATCGTCGAGATGATGACGCCCACGGAGCCCATCTGCGCAGGAAGAGTGTGTCAGCTGGGTGGCAGCGAGGCCAGGCACAGCACGCACAGTGTCTGCCATGACGTGGAGGTAGACGCCCATCATGTTGTGAGAGTGCCCGTGGCCGTGTCCGTGGTCATGTCCGTGCCCATGCTGCGGTGGAAGGGAAGAATCAGTCAAGCGTCTCTGGACTGCGCGACCTTCAAAGTACTCACGCCGTGGTCGTGGCCATGGTCATGCCCGTGCGAGTGGCCGTGCCCGTGGTGGTGGTGCCCGCCCATGGCGAACATGCCGAAGAGGTTGACGCCGAGGCCCATGCTCGAGACGATGAGCAGCTGCGTCGTGTTGTGCATTTCGGGCGCAGAGATGATGCGCTGCACGGCCTCAAAGACGATGAAGACGCTGATGAGGATGAGGAACACGCCATTGGCGAAGCCGCTGAGCGTCTCGACGCGGTGGTAGCCGTACGTGAAGGTGCTGTCCGTCGCCCAGCTCGCCATGACGGCGGCAAAGAGGCCCATGCCGATGGCGGCGCAATCGAAGAACATGTGGATCGCGTCGGAGATCAGGCCCAGGCTGTTCGTCCACACGCCCCAGAGCAGCTGCACGCCCATGAAGACGAGGTTGAGACAGAGGAACTGGAAGATCTTGCGCGAGTCGTCCGACTCCCAGATCGTGGCGATCGTGCGCTTGCCCGTCGCCATGAAGGCACGCACCGCACTGCCAACCTCGTGCAGGCCGGACGGATCCGACGTGTGGCGCTTGTGGGAGCGCGAGACGTCTCGCTGCGACGGCGACGCATCGTGCGCATCGGCGTCGGCGTAGACCGGCGACGTCTTGAGAATCGTGCGCAGGCCCCAGCCCACGATGCCTCCGACAATGAGGTTGGCCCAGCTGATGCGCAGTCCGAAGCCGACGCGCCCGACCATCATGACGGCGCCGACTGCCAGCGGCCAGCCCTGTGCCACACGCGCGGCTGCGCTGGCATGCGGCTCGAGCGCTGCACTGACGAGCGGATCGAGGATCAGCGGTCCGAGCGCCAGCAGCGCATAGGCGGCAAAGTGTCCCGTCGTTGGCGAGCCGTGCAGCGACGACGGCGACGTGTGGAACGAGGGCGAGAGCGAGCTCAGCGTCGGCAGGGTCGGCAGGCCGAACAGGCGCCCCAGCAGGCCCAGAGGCAGAAGCGCAGCGGCAGCCACGACACAGGCCAGCACACCTGCACGCCGGCGGCCACCGGCCTCGGTGCTCGCGACCTTCGCCGCACGCTCGCGCTCCAGCGTCAGGAAGGCGTATGCAGCAAGCGCCAGGTGGCCGACCAGCACTGCCGCCGGGCTGTAGTCGGCGGCTGCCGCCTCAGCCTGCGCACTGGCAGCACGCAGCGCACTGGGGCTGGCCAATCCGACGGGCCGCGTATGCCGCAGCGACGCCGGCAGGTCGGAGAAGTCGTCTTCGAAGCCGGAGAAGAAAGAGGGTGCGCGAGAGCCTCGTGGTGCGATGCGCGACTCAGGAGAGAGCGCCAGCACGTTGAGCATGAAGGAGACGGCCAGGGCAAAGACGATGGCGTAGCCGCCGTACGACTGGCGGGCATTGTGAGTGCGTAGCTTTCGGCAGCAGCGTGTGTCTCGCTCACCTTTGACTTCATCGAGCGCGAGAGGTCGCCAGCCCAGATCTCACAGAACTGCGTGAAGATGATCACGCTGCAGTGCGCGTCAGCCAGGCTCAGTGCGTGCGGCTGCCGGACGCTCCATCTCGACACTCACGTAGCAGCGCTCAGACGCTGCAGCGCAATGAGCCACACGAGCAGGTGCGCAAAGAGGACGGCGCCGAGCACGGCGAGGCGCGTGGGCAGGTGCTGCATGTGCGGGTCGCTGCGCCGCAGCGACGGCACCCACTGCCACACGCGGAACCACACGCCCTGCCCGAGCGCCGCGACGATGAACACCGTCGTGGCGATGGCCCACGGCCCGCCGGCGCCCTGCACGGCGGCAGTGAGGGCCGGCTCGAGCATCGAGCTCGCTGTCGAGGCGGCCGCCGCGGCGCCGGTGGCCAGCGGCTCGTGCGTCGACTCGGCATGGCGCACGAGCAGCCAGTGGCGCGCCAGCAGCGCGGCGGAGGCGAGCACGGTCTTGTCGAGCAGCAGCGCGAGCAGCAGGTCGGTGGGCACGCCCGTGCCAAACGTCGGCAGCGTCGACGGCGAGGCGCGGTGCGCGGCGTGGGCGGGGCGGCGGGCGCGCGAGGGCGCCACGGGCGCCGCGGCCGACGCCATGGCTGCGGCGGCGGCGGTGTGCGAGCGGCGGAGATGCGGTGGGCAGCAGCAGCCGGAGCGCCTTGAGTCGGTGGTGAGCGGCCTGGGCCGGGAGGAGGTGAGGATAGAGAGAGGGGTGCGCACGAGGCGCGCCTCTGCATGCTGGCCCACAGAGCAAGGCGCGCACGCCGCCTTCGCGCGGCGCGCTGGCGGCCGGCGGTCTGAGCGCACATCGCATGCGGCGTTGCGCCGCCGCGAAGGTCGCCCTGCTCCCACGCTCTCCTTCACGCGTCACGCGCAGCTCTCGCAAAAGTCACTCCCGCTGGATTTCGTCCAGGCGGCACAGCGAGGGGGGTCATCGAGGCCCGATCCAGGTGCTGCGGCAATGGGTGCCTTGGCGCCATTGTGCTGCGGCCCCTGCGTGGGCGCAGCGCTTGGCGTGCCGCGAAGTGCTTGCGCCCTCGAGGTGTTGGTCTCGCTGCGCCGCGCTGGCGGTGCGCGCCTTTCCGGAACGCGGAGCCGCACAGCGCGCGCGGCGCGGCGTCCAAAGCGAGCCCCTCCGGCCAAGCCCACTCTTCCTCCCTAACGCCCACGACCCGCAAGCCACCTCCTCAAGGCCGTCTCGCGCACGGATCCGAGCGTCGCCTCACGTCATCAGGTGAGGCTGCCGCTCGTCCAGGATTAGCTCGACGCTGCGCCCACTGCCCCTGCGCGCCGGCACCGGTGACCGCCCCGGGCGCGCGGCTGCCGCTGGGCGAGATGCGCCTGCGCGCCCTCGGCCACGCTCCCTGCCCGAGCCGCAGCAGCGATTTCGCAGCGTCGACGCCGTGGATATGCCTGCTGCTCCTGCTCCTGTTCGCAGGCACCGGCGCCGCAGAACACCGCGCAGCGGCGGCCGGGCAGCGGGCTCTATCAGGCAGGTCGGGCGGCGCAGCGGCCGCCAACGGCGCAGCGGCGCGTGGTGTTGGCCGGGGTGCACCTTCGCCGCCGGCCCCTCTCGTCGCCGCAGCAGGCACCGTAGTAGCACCACAGCGCACCTCGGATGCAGATGACGTCTGCCCGCTGCCGCCGCTCTCCGACCTCTGGGCCCGCGCTGCGGCTCTCCAGCGGCGTTCTGCTGACCGTCGGGCCATGTCCCCTGCGCCGCACCGCAAGTACCCGCAGCCGCAGCCGCAGCTGCATCGTCACCCGCCTCCGGTGCCGCACCTGCACCCACAGCAGCGCCTCGCTGCCCCTCTCGCCGCTTCAGCCCGCTCAGCCGCCGGAGCCGCTGCAACGCCGCACGCTCCTCCTGACGCCGACATGTGTCTCAAGAAGGCAGCCGCCCGGCACCTCTCGCCGCCGCCATCGGCACGGGCAGGCAGAATGGAAGCCAACGGCTCCGCAGCCGGCGCCTTCATAAGCAGCGTGATGCGCTACATGCCCGACGGTGCGTCCCACATCCTCTCGCTGTTCCGTCGCTGTGGCCTCTCGCTCTCGCTCCCGCTCCGTCTCGCTCCGTCTCACGCCCCGTCTCCGTCTCCTCCTGCCGCCTGGTGCTGCCTCATCTGCCTGGTGCTGATACCTCCTGCCCGTCATGGTCCGTCTCTCTCTCCTCGCCTCTCTCCTCTCCCTCTGCGTCGCCGTCTCCGCCCGTCCGGTGTCGGTGCATGTGACGCTCCCCTCAGCCGCGGGTGCCGCGCTCTCGCGCTTCGCCTTCTTCGGACCCCTCGGCCAGCAGCTGGAACTGCAGGCCTACATCGACGAGGACGAGCAGAGCTCGGCCGCGTCCGCCAAGACTGTCGTCATTGCTGTGCACGGTCACGGTGAGTTGGACTGCGGTGGCGCGTGTGCAAGTGTCCGCTGACACGTCGACGCAGACCGTGATGCCTGGAACACGTTCTCGCAGGCCAAGAAGGCACGCGACCAGGCCATCAAGGCCGGTGCGCCCGGGCCCATCGCCATCGTCGCCCCCATGTTCCTCAACGGCGACGACAAGGGCATGTACGAGGGAAGCAACGGCAAGAACGGCTCTGACCGGCTGCTCGTGTGGAAGGGCGATGGCGTGAGTAGCGTGTGGCTCGGCGTGCCGCTCGGCGCTGACAATCCTGCTCTGCAGTGGGGCCAAGGCCTGCCTGCGCAGTTCCCCGCGGACAAGGCCGGCCAGGGCCCTGACGGCGCTGCTGGCCCCGGCGTCAGCAGCTTCGACGCGCTCGACCGCCTCGGCTCGCACTACGCCGATACGAACCTCTTTCCCAAGCTCACCAACGTCATCTACCGTGCGTGGCGGTGAGTCGCAGCTCGTCGAGCCCTATGCTGACTCCTGCATTCCTCAGTCGGCCACTCGATGGGCGGCCAGCTCATCCAGCGCTACTCAATCGTCGGCGGCGGACCTAGCGCGCGCACCGGCCTCAGCGTCAGCTACGTCGTCGCCAACCCCAGCACGTACCTGTGGCTCGACGACAAGCGGCCCGGCGTGCAGTCGCCGGACCAGAACAAGTACAAGTACGGCCTCGACGGCATGCGCGAGGCGCTCGCCATCTACGAGCCGGCGCAGCACGACGCTGCCGAGCTCTGGACGCGCTATGCCACTCGTACGGTGCACTACCTGCACGGCGACGCCGACAACGGCAAGGGCGACGGACGGGCTGCTGCCATGGCGCAGGGTGAGTGTCCGGGCTGGTCCGCAGGCTTGTCTAGTGCTGACCCGCGCCCTATTCCCAGGCAAGAACCGCAAGCAGCGTGCGCACAACTGGCACGCCTTCATCGCCTCGCGCGGCACGCCAGCGGGGCATACCGAGGACTGGGTGCCCGGCGTCGGGCACGATGGTGGAGGAATGTGAGTCATGCTTACCCTCGCTTGATGACGTTGCCCTCACGCTGACCATCGCCCTTCCAGGTTCGCCTCGACGGCCGGACAGAAGCAAATCTTCGGCGTGTAGCTGGCGCACAGCTGCATCGCCTGCACCAACCTTTCCTTTCTCTCGCGCACCTCTTTGACCAGTCTTGATGACCTCTCACGAACACTCTCGGGCGCCCTAATACCCCTGCGCCCCCCTTCTTGCCTCCCGGCCGGCTCCGGGATTGTTGACGCTCGCCTAATGACAAGAGAAAGACGGACGCGCTGCGTGACGAGTGATGGTCGTGGACGGCATCGGGGCCGGCGAACGGGCCGAGATTGAGCGTGATCTTCTTGGCAAGTCTCTGGTGCTGCAGCGCCCATTCGCGACGGACCATGATGCGGGGCGCAGCGCGTGCCCATTGCCGTGCCCCGCATCATGGTCCGCTTGTGGCACGGCGAAGCTCGTCGATGAGGCGCAGGCCCTCGGCAGCACAGGTGCGCAGAGGCTCGACGGTGCACTGCGTCGCGCCTCAGGCTGCGCCTTCTCCCCATTGTGGTCTCGCTCCTCCTCAGCGAGCTCAAGATTTTGCCTCCGTCTGCTCACCGCTGAACGACGTCATGCAAACACACAGTAGATGTGCAATAGAGCTACGATTGAATAGTGAGGAGCAGCGATGGTGTTGGTACAGATGGTATGAGTGGAAGGCACGTGGCGGTCATGAGAGATGTGTGTGATGATGCTGCAAATGCGCAAGCTTTTCCGAGTGACGACGGCGGACGACGCTCAGTCCTTGAAGCCGCCGGTGGGGCGCTGCTTGGCGCGCTCCTTCATGCCGGCGACGTCGAGGCCCTGCTCCTCCCAGATGTCCTCCTGCCGGCTGCGGCCCTCGCTGCCGTCGGGCAGGGTCAGGCTCGGAATCTCGGCGGTGGCGGCGACGCGCAGCGCGTGGCGTCGGCACGACGGGTCGGGGCGCCAGTGGTCGTACGTGGCCGAGTGGTTGCACGTGGCGTTATTCCAGATGGCAATGGTGCCCTTCTCCCAGCGCACACGCAGCGTCAGCTGCGGGCTCGTCGTCATGAGGCCGTAGAGGTGCGCGAGGATCATCTCGCTCTCGGCGCGCGGCACGCCCTCGATGCGCGTCGTGAACGCCGGGTTGGCGTAGATGCTCTTCCAGCCCGTGACGGGGTTGGTGCGCACGAGCGGGTGCACCGTCTCGATGGCGGGGCGCCGCAGGTGCAGGCCGGCCTTGCTGGCGCCCTCGGCCTGCGCCACGCCCGAGTGCACGGCGTACAGGCTCTCGCAGTAGGCGCGCATCGGCTCGCTCAGCGCGTCGTAGAGGCCGTAGCCGCTGCTGAAGAGCGTGTCGCCGCCGCCGTGCACGGGGTTGGTGATGTTGTAGAGCGCGGTGAGGCCCGGCGGGTTGAGCTCGAAGGAGACGTCGGAGTGGTACAGCTCGGTGGCCGTGTAGGCGAGGTCCGACGGCTTCATGTTCTCGTCGTGCCACACGACGTGCACGTCGTCGTGCTTGCGTGTGCGCGGCACGCCCGAGCTCGGGTGCTGGTGCAGCGGGCGCTCGGGCGCGCCAAAGTAGCGCCCAAACTCGACGAGCTCGTCGGGCGTCAGGTCCTGGTCGCGCAGCACGACGACGCAGCGCTGCGCCACGAGCAGCGCCAGCTCGTCGCGCTGCGCCGGCGTCAGGCTCTTGACCTGCAGGCCGCTCAGCTCCGAGCCGATGTTGACGGTGAGGTGCTGCAGCTTGGCGTCGGCGAGCAGCGAGCGCATCTGCGGGTCGGCGTGCGTGCCGCGGTCGACGAAGTTGTGGATGGGCGTGTACGGGGCCGTGTTGATGTCATCGGGGAAGCACGGCTTGAGGTGCGGGTACGGGTAGACGGCGTCGGCCTCGGTCTCGGTGACCTCGAGCGGGTTGTGGTAGGGGCTGCGTGCGGTCAGCGAGGCGTGCGGCGCAGCGCAGCGCCAGCGGCGACTCACTTGAAGTCCTTGGGCAGGAACTTGGCGCGCGGCCGCTCGTCAAGCGAGGCGGCGGCGAACTTGCCGACGGTGCCGGCGATGCCGTTCGGCGGCGTCTTGTACGCGGGCGGCGGCGACGAGGAGAGAGCAGAGGGCGCCATGGTGTGTGGAGCAGCGAGAATGGCGATGGATGGGGGCCAAGCGTGAGTGCGGCGGCGCAGGGCCCTCTTAAGGGCCTCCCTGCGCCCTGCTGACAGCGGCGGCGGCTGCGGCCGTTGCGCTTGCGTGCGTGAGTGCGGCGCAGGGGGATGCGAAGAACGCGGGGCGGCGTGGCGCTGCTGCATGCGCGCGCATCGCTCCGCCGGCCGCCGGCATGAGGCGCACGCCGAGCCCTGGGCGCCGCCTTCATGCGCCCTGCTCCTCCACCCTGCCGTTGCGATCTGCGATCTGGGGACGGCGCCTGCTGTGTCAGGCTGAAGCACGCACACAACACGCACGCCATACGGCCGCGCCTACTCCCCGCCATGCCGCCGCGCGCAGCAGCCGGCGCGAGCGCCACGCGGGGATAACAACGGAGCGGCGCCGTTTGTACGTGGAGCGTCCGCGAGAAGAAGCTGAAGGGCGGGAAGGCGGCTGCGTCGTGTGAGCAGGCGCACTCCTCAGCCGAGCGCCCCGTGGGCGGGCGCAGCGAGATTGCGCAATCTGGCGCCGCACACGCGCCATCAGCCCCCTGGGCGCGCGGCGCGTGAGTGCGCCATTCCAGGCGCGCGTGGCGTGCTTGGCATGTGGGAACAAGCCGCGAACATTCGGCGTATGTCGTGAGCGCCTTCAGAACATTCGGCATCGTCCAGGCAACAACGACGAGCTGCCTCCACAGCAGCACCGCTCACAGCCCTCTTGACCGTCGGATGCAGCACTGGGTCAATTGCAGCCTGGCACCGGCCGCTGTGGTGCAGACGGCCGCACGGCATGGCACCGGCCCGCATGGCACCGCCCTCCACCTCTCCCTGCTCAGCCGTAGTTGAGCCGGAAGAGGTCGTTGAAGACGTAGTACGAGCCGCCCTCGGGCATCAGCGTGAAGACCTGGGTGCAGCAGCGGATGAGCATTGAGTGTGTGCGTGTGCGGAGCAGAGGCCCGGCTCACCTGCGAGAAGCGCATGGGCTGCGGCGAGTCGTCGACCTGCACACGCAGCGAGAAAGAGTCAGCGAGCGTGTTCAAGCTTCACAGCAAGTGCAGCTGGTTCAGGCGACGAGCATTGCAGCACGCAGCGGACCGCGTGCTGTCTAGCGGCACATGACATCTCGAGCAGTATGCGTGCGGCGCTGCGTGGCAGTCGAGCAATGACGCTTCATGAGGCTTGCTACCGCACAGCGCCGCACGCAGACGACTCGATCCACTGGCGGGACATGCGCCCGTGCGTGGGTACAAGGCCCTCGCCGGCTGCGCACGGCCGCATACCTTCCTGCGCAGCCGACGCTCCACCCTCCTGATCCTGACTGGGCCGGCACCACCTGAGCGCCGAGGTCGCAGCGACCGACATCCCAGTCCCTCTCCAGCGGCGCCCGACCTTCTTCGCTGCAGCGCCGCGCCAGGCCACATGGCCGAGCCAGCCTCCTCTCATGTCTCATCTCCGTGCGGACCTGCCGTGCTCTTCCTGGGACCCCGCGCCGCAACTCACCATCAGGGCGCCGGTGACCATGACGACGAGCGCGTTGCCGTCGCCCGAGGGCTGGGCGTCGCGCGTCTCGACCTTGTGCTGCACGCGCTGGAACGGCAGGCTCTGGCCGACGCAAGGCGGGGTGTGGAGACGTCAGTGTGCTGCAAAGCTGCGAGCTGCGCCGCTCGCTGTGGCCGGCCGCCGCGCCGCATGCACGCACCACGAGCTTGTCGGTGATGGCCTGTGCGCCCTGGTGCTGGTCGCCCTCGAAGGTGAGCATGGACGAGGCGCGCTGCGGGGCGCCAGGCACGGGTCAGCACACGGCGTGCTGCGGCTCTGCTCTGGCCGGCGCCGCGCTCACGTAGAGGTTGGCCAGCGCGGAGCGGTCGCCGCCGTCGAAGGTCTGGTAGTAGAAGTTGGTGAACTGCTCGGCGATGGCGTCCATGATGGGCGAGCGTGTGTGTGTGGAGCGGGGGATCGTGGCGGGAGCGAGCGGCGCCGAGATGAGCGGCTCGAGGGTGCTCGGTGCGCCTTCGACGCCGCGGCGGTGCGACCGTGCGAGGGCACGTGACGGCAGCGCGCGCTGCCTTGGCCCGAGTGCCGGCGCTGCAGGGCCAAGGCGCGCCCTCCTTCCAGGGGGCCGCGCGCTGCCGTTGCCGCCTTCACACCACCACATCCGCCTGCTTCTTCTCTGCTCCATCTGCGGCGGACCTCTCACGGCGCGCTCCTGCTGCACCGCCTCCGCGCAGCTCCCGTTTGCCCCGTCTCGCTGCTGCGGCAGAGGCTCGTGCCGCATGGCCTCCACCTCGCGCCCGGCCGCCGGCAGCGCCGGCTCGGGCGGCGGGCCGCCGGGCCTCGTCGCCAGCTTCGTGCAGTCGCCCAAGCTCGTCATCGCCGCCGTCGCCGTCACCTCCTCGCTCGCCACGGCCGGCGCGCTGCTGGCGACGCAGCGCCTCTCGCGCAAGGCGCGCCGCACCGACCTCGAGGACTCGGCGCGCCGCGCCACGGCGGCGCGCCTGCGCAGCGCCGAGAAGCACGGCGCCGGCCGCAGCACCGACGTGGGCGGCGCCGCAGAGGAGGCCTCCACCGACGGCGGCACGCCGCGCTACCTCACCAACCTCGCCGGCTCGCACCACGACTTTGCACCGCACCTGCGGCCGTCGCCGCTGCGGCGCAGCCAGTCGAACCAGCCGTACGACGAGAGCCTGGTGCGCGAGCAGCTCGCGCGCCACTACTCGTTCCTCGGCGACGAAGGCATGGCGGCCCTGCGCGGCGCCTTTGTCGTCGTCGTGGGCGCCGGCGGCGTGGGCTCGGCGTGTGCCCTCTCGCTGCTGCGCGCCGGCGTGGGCGCCCTCCGCCTCATCGACTTTGACCAGGTCAGCCTCTCGTCGCTGAACCGCCACGCCGTCGCCACGCTCGCCGACGTGGGCCGGCCCAAGGTCGTCGTCTGCTCGGAGCACTTTGCGCGCATCGCGCCGTGGGCGCACGTGGAGGCCTGGGTCGAGCTATTCAAGGGCGACGAGGCGCCGCGCCTGCTCGGAGCCTCGCGCCCGGTGGGCCGCTCGGCAGACGCCAAGACACGGCAGCCAACGTACGTAATCGATGCCATCGACAACCTCGACACCAAGGTGGAGCTGCTGGCGTACTGCTACCGGCAGGGCATCAAGTGCTTCAGCAGTATGGGCGCTGGCGCCAAGTGCGATCCCAGCAGGATCCAGATTGCAGATCTCACCGACACCAGCGAAGACCCGCTCAGCCGGCATGTGCGGAGGAAGCTGCGCATGATGGGCATTCCTTCGCTCGGGCCGGAGAAGGAGAAGAAGAAGAAGGACAGCGCGGCGCCTGAGCCAGCGCAGACCTCCATCCGCAAGAGCATCCTGCAAGGGAGGGACGACGTCAAGCCCTTTGAGATCCCGTCGCGCATCACGCTGCCGAAGAACGAGCCCAAGAGCCGCGCCCCGCTCGTCGCGTCGCCATTGCCCGGCGGCGCGGCCGCGACGTCCCCACGGCCACCGCCGTCTGCCTGGGCGAATGACAGCTCCTCGCGCAACAGGCACATGCGGCGAGCATCGAGCGCCTCGAGCATGGGCTCGGCTGCCTACCACACGCCGCTCGGCACGCCGATGCTGGAAGGCGAGGGCAGCGACGACGGGAAGGATGCCGACGACACCGTGCGCTTGCCTGAGGCCGCTTTGGCCGATGAGGAGGAGGATGGGCAGAGCCCGATGCCGTCGCTCGCGCTGCCGCAGGCGGAGCACCGCGACAGCCTCGTCGAGATGTCCGCCTCTCCGCTTCCTTCGCCATCTCCTCAAATCTCCTCGCTTGGTGCGCCGAAAGAGCGCAATCCACTCTCTCGCGCCGCGTCAACCGCCGCGCTCGCCGCTCGGCAAGGCTCCGAGACAGAGGCGCGTCCGGTGCGCTCAAAGTCAAAGTCGAAGAGCTCGGAGAATGCCGAGAGCGTGCGGCTCGGCATTCCCGTCGTCTTCTCGACGGAGACGAAGAGCGACGTGCGGCTGCTGCCACTGCCGGAGGAGGAGTATCAGCGCGGCAACGTGGAGGAGCTCGCTGTGCTCAACGACTTCCGCGTGCGCGTGCTGCCCGTGCTTGGTGAGTTCTGCCCCCATCGACGCTTCCGAACCGCGCTCTGACGCTCCACAGGTCCCATTCCGGCCATGTTCGGCCTGGCCGCGGCGACGTACGTCATCTGCGACATCGCCGGGCGGCCACAGGAGCCGAGCCCGAACAAGCCGGCGCGCAAGTTCTACGAGAAGGTGCGGCCTCCTGTGTCAGCTTGAGCTCGGGACTGCTGCTCACTCGCTCCGTTGCACAGATCTGGCAGGACCTCGAGGCAGCAGAACGCCGCTTCCCGGCGCCCGGCAGCGGGCGCATCGCGCGCGACCCCGTCGGCCCGCGCCTGAACACGCTCAGCACCAACGACTGCGCCTACGTCTTCGACGAGGTCTTCCACCAGCGCTCCATCGTGCCGCCGTTCGACACGCCGACGCGCCCGGCGCTGCTGCGCTGGGACTCGACGATGCCGCTGGCGCTCTCCAACGTCGCCGTCTTCTCCAAGGCGCAGGCTAAGCGCCACGAGGACGAGGTGCTGGCGCGCGGCCGCTCGCCGTTTGAGGTGTGGGGCAGCGAGGCGGGCGCCATGTTCAAGCGGCGCATGGCCGAGGAGCGCAGAATGTCGCTGCTGCGGTAGATGGTAATGCATTGTGCAACAGGATGCTGATGCGGATGAGTCGGGACGGTGCTAGAACGATGAGTGGTCATACGGGACGATGCTGGGTGATGTGGTCGTAGATGCGGGTCGGGAAAGTGGGCTACTACTGCAGGCGGCGCTTGTAGCGCGGGTCGCTGGTGAGGCAGGGTCAGCGATGACAGGCGCGACAAGCCGCGGCGGGTGCTCACGTCTCCATCTGGCGGCGCTTGCGCTCGTGCTCCTCCTGCGCCTTGCGGTTGATGTCTTCGGCGTCGGGCGTCGCAGGAAAGTCCACGCGCCTGCAAGCCAAAGGTCAGCAGCGGCTGGCACACTCAGCCACGCTTCACGCACCAGTACGCAGGCGGCGTCGAAGAAGGCGGGCCATACGCGCGATGGCGGCTGGTCTGCTGCAGGTGCGCCTGGCGTGCGGCGTCGCGCTCGGCGTCGGGTGCGCCAGGTCCGACCGCTTCGTACCACTGCTGGCAAGCGTGAGCATGCGGCGTGCAGCTCCAAGAGAGGGACGGACTCACGTCCGAGCAGCACGCGCAGTCGAAGGCGTGCATGCGCTGGCGCTCCGCCTTGTTTCGCACTACCTCCTTGTGGGGAAAGGCCGCGCCGCCGTTGCGCTCGGGGTCGACTTGGTACTCTGAGTTGATGGTCTTGGATGTGTCGCCCTCACTGTTTGCAGTAGACGGAAAGTCAGCCACTGTGCTCTCATTCGGCAAGGCACGGCCGCCACGCACATTTCGCGGGCGTAGCGCCCGTTGCCGCGAAACTTGTTCGGGTTCTTGGCGAGCTCAGCAGCCTCTGCACGACGCTTCTCGCGGCGAAGACGCTTGCGCTCCTCGGCGTCCTCGGCATCGAACAGCTCCATCGCTGCGCCGCCGCTCTTGCTCGGTCCGTCCTTGGCGGCGTTGGGCTGCTCGTCATCGGAGAGGCCGAAGTCCGAGACGCCGCTGTCGAGAGGAGCACGCGACTTGGAGCCTTCGGGCCGCGGATTGCGGTCGCCCTCTCTGATCCACACCGGTGCCGGTGGTGGGTTGCTGCGAGGAGCTGTGGGCGCCGCGGCACGAGCAGCCGCGCTCGGCTGCACCGTCTGTGGCGGCACGATGCGCGTGCGCCGTGATGCGTCGCTTGCTACCGGCTCCTTCGTCGCCTTCTGCGCTCCGTCGGCTCGCATCGTGCTCGAGCTCACCGCTGCGTTCTTACTCGTGCCCATGGCTGGCGTCACGGGAGGCGCTGCAGCCACGCTCGCTAGCGCAGGCTTGCTGACGGCCTCGGCAGTCGCTTTGGCGGCCGGCGTTGCCCGAGATGCCTGGGCAGTGAGAGCCTTTGCGGCAGGCCGAGCGGGCGCAGGCGTTGACAGGCCGTCGGCCGCAGGCTTGCGCACAGCCGGTCGCGGCGGACGCTTAGAGCTGTGGAAGAAGAGCGGCGGCTCCTGCGAGCTGTCCGAGCCGAAGCTCTGCTGCTTGGCCGGCGTGGCTGGCCGGGCTGCGGCTTTCGCTGGCGCGTCCTTGGAGGACTGCTCGGCTGGCGCCGCACCGGCAGGAGCGCGAGACGGGAGCGTCTTGTCGTTCGCTGGTGCGGCAAGCGGTGCGAGCTGAGCGGGCACGTCCGAAGGTGCGCCTGCTGACTTCTTGGCAGCCGGCGGCGGCATCTTCTCGGCGGCAGCCTTGCCGCCGACCTTGATGCCGCTGATGTCGCCTTCGTCGTCCGAAACCTCCATCGATGCGGCGCGAACCACAGCAGCAGCCTCTGCGTTTTCACCGAGACTCGTGTTGGTGACGTTGCCGAGGCTGCGCCGTCCGCTGCCGGAGCGCGAAAGTGGAGAGCCTTGTCCGCTCGACGCGCGGCTGCGAGACTTGCCGCTGCTTGCAGCGCCTCCATCTGAGGCCCTCGCACGCTTCATAGCAGGCGAAGAGGCGGACTTGTCCTCGTCGCCGGGTCGCTTTGCCGCAGTGCGAGAGCCTGAGCTGGTGTCGAGCACGAGCTGGCCGGGGTCGAGGCCGACCTTTAGCAGGAGCGCCTGCTCGTCGGCATCGAGCGCGTCGCGCCGCGGCGAGCGCGGCTTGCCGCTGCCCGATGGGGTCTTGGCGCCAGCCGACGAGGCGAGGATGCGGCTGCGGCGGCCCTCGAGCTTGCTGGCCCACCACGCCTTGAACTTGCGCCACGACTCGTTCTCCTCCTCGTACTTGCGCTTCAGCGCCGCGTGCTCGGCGCGCTCGTGCGTCAGGTCTGCCGCCAGCGCGTCGACGACGCTGAGCGCTGCGCTCCAGGCTTTGTCGGACGAGGCCGCGGCGTTCTTGCTGGAGCGCACCGCGGCATCGCGCAGCGCCAGCAGCTGCTCGCGCGGCGGCAGCGCCGTGCCCTGAGAGGCGGACATGCCAAGTGGAGGAACGAGCGTCTGACGGTGCGCCGCGAGCACGCCGGCAGATTGTGCCGTGAATGGCGCGGCGCGGAGCAGCTGTCGGCGCGCAGAGACGGCGAGCGGGTGCGGCGGGCGGTGCGGCTGTGGTGGTGGGAGGGTGCGCCTGTCACTCGACCCGGCGCTGCGGGTCAAGTGTGTCGCACGCCGCTCGGGGCGCGGCCGGCCGCGAGCGAGCGCTGTACGCGTCCCGCTGAGGCGCGTCGTGCTCCCACGCTCTCTCGCGCGGGTGCGTCTCCAGCTTTTTGGTGCGAAGAAGCACAGCACACGCAGCATCGCCGCCTCGCTCGCCTCCACCACACACAGTCCGCCATGTCCAGCACCCAGGCAGCCATGCCGGCGCCCGCCGCACCCGAGGCCGTCGCCTCCTCCTCCACGACACCCGCGCCCACGCCGCCGCCGCGCCGCAGTGCCGCACAGCGCGCCGCGTCGGCGTGCGCCGTCGTCGCCAAGAGCGCCGCCTTCCGCAGCAGCCGCTTCATCCACGCCGGCGACCTCGTCATCGTCTTCATTGTGCGTGCCTCACGCGCCTGCAGCACACGTCGGTGTGCACACGCTGAGTCCCTGCACAGTCGCGCGACCGCACGCCCATCCCGCTGCGCGTCACGCCCGGCGACGAGTACACCAACACGTGGGGCACGTTCCCGCACGCCGACATGGTCGGCAAGCCGTTCGGCTCGCGGGTGAGCGTGCAGCGTGCGCTGCGGTGCTGCTGTTGTCTGACTTGCATCTCCAGGTGCGCGCACGCCGCAACACGGGCTACCTCTTCCTGCTGCGCCCCACGCCCGAGCTGTGGACGCTGGCGCTGCCGCACCGCACGCAGATCCTCTACGCGCCCGACATGTCCTTCATCACGCTCAAGCTCGCCCTCACGCCCGGCTCGCGCATCATCGAGGCCGGCACCGGCTCCGGCTCGTTCACACACTTTCTCGCGCGCACCGTCGGGCGTGCACGGCAGTGGGACGGCGGGCGCGGCTGGCAGGGCGACGGCGCCGAGATGGACGAGCGCGACGCACGGGACGGAGGCTCGAGGGGGACGAAGCGGAAAGCGGTGGACAGCGACGCAGCAGAGGCACCCGAGGCCAAGGCCGTCGAGCCGATGTTGACGGACCCAGATCCGCATGTTGAGGAGGACGACGGGCGGGTCTGGAGCTTCGAGTTCAACGCCACGCGCGCGCAGAAGGCAAAGTGAGTGGAGAGCGGCCTCTCAGGTCCGATACGGGCTGCCCGTCTCAGCGCTGACCTTCTGCAGATCCGAGTTCGAGGCACACGGCCTGACAAGGACCGTCTCGCTGCGGCATCGCAACGTGTGCCGCGAGGGCTTCGGCCTGTCAAACGTGGCCGACTGTGTCTTTCTCGACCTGCCAGCCCCCTGGGACGCGCTCGAGTCGGCTAAGGAGGCGCTGCGTCTCGACGTCGCCGGCCGCGTGTGCTGCTTCTCGCCGTGCATCGAGCAGGTGCTGCGCACGGCCGAGGCCATGCGCAAGCAGGGCTGGTGCGAGATTGAGACGTTCGAGTCGCTCGTGCGCAACCACGAGAGCCTGTCGCAGGCGCGCACGGCGCCCCTCGTGCCTGTCGGCGACGCCATCCGCAAGATCCGCGAGGTTGAGGCGAACAAGTCGCAGCGTCGTCTGGGCCAGATCGAGCGCAGCCGCCGTGCTCGCGTTGTGAAGGAGCGAGCTGCGGCGCTCGTGGCCGAGGGCGTGGCGGAGAAAGAGGCGCAGGCACAGGCCGAGGCCGAGACGGCGCAGGCCGAGGCAAACGGCGACGAGGAGATGCAGGACCCGCGAGACGCGGCGGAGGAGGCCCTCGCGACTGCCACGCCCTGGACGGTGAAGCTGCCCGACCCGCGAGAGAACGTCAAGCGCGAGCTCAGCCAGGCCAACGTGTACTCGCGCACGCTGCAGGACGTGAGTTGTGCGGAGTTGCGGCTGCGATCAGTCACAATGCTCACACCTCTCCGCAGATGCGAGGCCACACGTCGTACCTCACCTTTGCTACACTGCGGCCACGCGTGCTGAGCAACACGCCATCTGTCCAGACCACCAATGCTGCCGCTGCTCCTCCGCCAGAGGCGCCGGCCGCAGACAACACCGCGACGGACACGGCCGAGTCTGCAGCTGCCTCCGAGGCCGCAGCCACGGGCCCTGCCGATCAAGCATGAGGCAGTGCACGTATTGCGAGTGTCTAGTTGACCGTGCAGGGAGGCAACACACGCGGGGCTAGATAGACAGACGAGACCATGTGTGACCGGGGAGCAGATGAGGGGATCGGTGACAGGATAACAAGAGAGATGATGGAAGAGTGACAGGGGGAGCAGAGGGCCGGCCGGCGAGCCCGCTGTGTGCTTGAGCAGGGAGCCGGTGCTTCTAGGCATCGCAGACCTGGGCGGCGACGCAGTCGGCATGCGCGGCGCCCATCATGGCGATGAACGCCTGGCCCTCGGGGCTGCCGCTGGTGAAGGGCACCTTGGAGAACCAGTCGAGCGGGTTCACGGCCGGCGCGCCGATGCCCGTCGCCGGGTCGACGGCCTTGTTGACGGCGTCGCGCATCTCCAGCGCCCACGGCAGCACGTCGGTGGCGTTGGCGCGGTCGAGCACGGCGAGGCGGAACGCGGCGGCGGCAAGCGCCGCCGAGCCGGCCACGTCGCCCTTCCACTCGTCGTTGTCGCCGTCGTCGATGCCGCGGGCGCCGCCGGCGAGGTAGACGCGGTAGAGGCCGTTGTCGGGGTCCTTGGCGGCGCCGCGCAGGCCGCCGAAGAGGTCGTAGAGCCACGTGCGCAGCTCGGCGGCCTCGGCGTTGAGGTTGAGGTTGCTGTACTGCCAGTGCTTGATCGTCGCCAGCACGCGCACCATGCCGAGCGCGGCCCAGCCGTTGCCCGACGTCCAGAGGCCGAGCGTCTGGGAGCGCGGGCCGACGATGTGCGTCCACAGCCCGGCGACGTCGCCCGTCTGGTTGCCGCGCAGGATCGCGCGCTGCGCGCCAATGTCGCGCACGACGTCGCGCAGCAGCGACGCATTGCGTGTCGCGACGGCGTAGTAGGCCAGCGTCGGCGGCGCCATGAACATGTAGTCGGCCCACGTCTCGAAGTAGTTGTCGCGCATGCTCATGGCGCCGTTGGGCCCGCGCGGCACCTGCGTGAGCATGTACTGCATCTGGCGCTGCGCGGCACGGCGGTAGCTCGGCTGCGTCTGGCCGAGCAGCACGGCGGCGACGCCGAGCGACATGGGGTCCGCCGCCGAGCCGTCGCCCTCGACGAGCGTCGTATTGTCGGTGCGGATGTGGCGGCGCGCGTACGCCAGCGCCGGCGTCGCGGCGTCGGGCGCCGGCAGCCGGTCGTCGGGAAAGGCGTCGCGGCTGAAGACGCTGAGCTCGGGCGAGAGCACCTCGAGCAGCGCCTGCGTCGCCGCGCCGTACTCCCACGAGTGCTCCGAGAGGCGCACGGCCTGCTGCAGCACGCGGGTAAGGTTGAGGTCGGCACCGCCGTAGCGGCCGTCGGGGCGCAGCGGCGTCTCCTGCACGTCGACATTGAGGCCCAGCAGCGGGGCGCCCAGCACGCCCGTGGCTGCGACGCCGACGAGCGCGGCGAGGGAGAGCGAGGAACGCATTCGAGCGGGAGGGGAAGGTGCGACGGTGCAGAGGAGAGACGTTGTGGCTGCAAGGGGCGCCGAGCTGGTGCCGGCGCCGCTTAAGTATGGCCCTGCCTCTGGAATGAATGACGAAAGGCACGGCGAGCGGCCGACGTCGGCAGCAGGCGGAGCGGGACGCGGCGCGTCATGCTCGGAGGGGGCCAGCCAGGCGCAGCAGCAGCAGCAGCAGCGCCAGGACACCGACGGCTGGACGCACCGTCGGCGGGTGCACAGCGCGCGCCGCGGGCGCAGATGACGTGCGGACGAGGAGCGTGCGGCGAGAGAGGCGGAGCGCACGGCAATACGCCGGCATGCAGACTCTTACTGAGAGAGAGGCCTTGCCTTGCTGCAGCTGCGTGCGCGTGCCGGCGGAGTATCGACGGCATCCCGGCACAAGCTCAGAGGAGCACAGCCGCCGCCCGGTGCCGCTGTGCCGGGAAGCAGGCGGCACAGTCGAGTGCAGCCAAGGCCGGCGCCAAGGCGGGCAGCGCGGCTGTCTGCGCGCCGCAGGGCACCAGGACGGCGCGTGGCCTGCAGCTGAGGCGCAAAGGACGTGAGATGCAGCCCAACTCGCCGCACCGAGACAGCCTCCGCCCAGCGGCAGCGCGCAGCCCTCGTCTCAACACCTGTGCCTCAAGCAAGCACAAAGCACCTCTCGAGGCGCAGCACAAAGGCCTCTTGCGCGCATCGCTGCATTCTGATGTGCCGCCGCGCGTGCGCTCGGCTGGCCACATCAGCCTCCGACGCGCGCTCCCCGCGACCCCGCGTTGCGCTCAGCAGCACGCAGCGTTTGGCTGCGTGCTGTGTGCCGTGAGTGAGGGCCAGCTGGCGTCGGCTGCGGGAGCTGCCTACAGCGCTGTGCTCTCAGCAAGAGCAGCCCGAGGGTGCGTGCAGGCGGTGAAACAGCGCATGGCCGCCGGCTGTTTTGCCAGACGCTTCCCGTGCTTCCCGTGTCTGCTGCTGGAGAAAGGCATGGGAGCGCCATGCCTTGGAGGCGGTGGCATGCCTCCGTGCCAGCGCCGCACAGACGCAAGCACAACGTGCGCCAGCACCGCGCACTCCGCCAGCGCATGAAGGCCGCACGCCTGTCCTGCGGCTGCACGCTGCGGCGGCGCAGGCGCGCTGTGGCTGCATGCTGCCGCTTGTGCTGTGCCCGCACCCGCCCCCCCGCCGCGTGCATTTGGTGGCTGCAGGCTGCATTGGGCAGGTCTCCGCGCCCGCAGGCGGCAGCAGCGCAGCACCACAGGCGGAAACGGAAAGTGTCGCTGGGCGGGCACGCCGACGCCGACGACGCGGTCTGGCCTCCTCTCCGCGAGGGCATCCCGAGACCTTCGCCGTCGCCGGTGCCGTCTTCGTGCAGCGTGCATCCAGCTCCAGGTTGAAGGGTGGCAAGACAGCACGGCGGACGCTTTCGTGGTGCAAGCATGCCTCTCCAGCCTCCGGGCGGGTGCAGAAAGCAGCGCAGACGATCCTTGTTCTCCGAGCTCTTGTCCGTCCTCCGGCACTGGTGCCGGGCGCCAAGCTGATGAAACCAACAGGGGTGCCGAATGGAGGCGCTTCGGCCTGGCCCCTAGCACATGCCAAGTACGGGCAGTCTCTTTGTGCCTGATCGACAGGAGCGCAGCCGTGACGAAGCTCGCGCCTGACGTGGCTTTTGCCGACGGCGCGGTGCACCAGATGAAAAGTGCGCAAGATCGTAGTACCTTCTGCTTCTGGCGGCGCTGCTCCCCTGTTCGACGTCTCGGGGCCTGGAAGGCGTCTAGCTGCAGTCCGTCGCATCGCATTTTGCGAACTGCTCGGCAGGACAGGCCCGACGGGCGAGGCATTTGCTCGCCTTCGTCCGCCGCCTTCGTCGCTCAATCGCACCTTCGCTCGCTGGCGCCGCTCAGCGGACCTCGTGACGTGGTATCGACATTTGTCAGAAGTTGTAAATGGGCAGGATCGTCGCAGGCGTGATGCGCGACCGACACAGCGGACACTCGGGCTAAAGGCATGCGTCAGCAAACGTCAGCAGTGTGCTCATCCTTGTCAACCCACCTTCTCCTTGACCCAGTTGGTGATGCATCCCCAATCAAAGACGTGGCCGCACTGCGTTACCGCACTGGCGCCACGTTCCGGCCGCCGCGTCTCCATACAGAGCGTGCACCTCCGGATGCTCTCGCCTGCATTCTCCAGCTGCGCTGCCTTGCCCCGTGCCACCGCGCGTGCGGCCTCGAGCGTCGCTCGCGAGGCCGAGGCAGGCAGCTGCAGCGCCTCGCGCGACGGCAGAGCGTCCGGATCGGGGTAGACCAGAGGCACGTGTGCACCGCCAGGCTCGTCCGCCGCCACGTCGTCGCCCATCCCCGACTCGAGGCGCACCGCAGGTGTCGAGGCGTGGCTCCAGATCGAGTCGTCGATGCGCACCGTCTCCTTGGGCTGCGCTCTCTTCTCGGACGCTGACTCGCTTGTTGCTGACCGATGCACGCGGATGAGGCCCAGCATCGACTTGACGACGAGTTGGAACGCTAGCAGGAAGCCCAGGACCTCGTACGACGGCGGCGACTGCCCTGGCCGTGCGGGAATCGTCGAGATCTGGAGATCGATCAGCGCTGTACAGCTGGCCGTCCTCAATCGACACTCACATATCGGACACGCGCCGCGCGCTGCGCCACAGAGTAGTATTTGCCGCTCATATAGAACACGGCCAGGTGCGCACTGGCGCCCCAGCGCAGCCAACTCTTGATGCGCTCGAGGCCCTCCACCGGCAGCGCCGACGCCCACCAGTCGACGATGCGGTCGCCGCGGCTCTTGCGCGGCGGCGCCGCCCGTACAGCGTTGGCGCGCAGCACGGCGCGCTGGTGTGTCTGGGCGCGAGCGGCCTGTGCCCGCTGCAGCGCGTGCGAGACGCTGCGATACAGCTGTGCCGAGAGCATGGGCAGCACGATGTGCAGGAAGATGAAGAGCACGCGCCGCTGTGGCCGCACGGAGGTCAGCTGCGAAGCCCCGAGAGATCGATGCGAGAGGCCACGCTTCGAGTAGCGCAGCTTCGCAAAGCCAGCCACTGCCTCGCAAGCTGCCTTCTCGCTTGTTCACCACCCCGCCTCCTGCTCCGTGCCGCACTCACCCGGCGGTGCACGACGCGCCCGCTCGGCCCGACCATGACGGCATTGACGTACTCCTCGCCGAGCGTCTGGGCGCCGCCGGCGGTGGCGGTGAGGAAGTAGGCGCACTGCGCGACGGCGGCGACGAGGGCGGCATGGCGGTGCAGCGCGCGCACGCCGAGCACGCTGCGCGCCACGTCGTGCGCCGCCGCCTGCAGCTGCGCGAGGTAGTGGGCATCCTTCTGCACGGCGCGCACGAGGTGCGGCTGCGCCGCCGGCGGGAAGGAGAGCTCGGGCCGCGGCACGTAGCGCGGCGTCGGCGACGAGGCCATGGCGAGGGTGTGGAGAGACGTCGAAGGATGCGGGGTGCGAAGGCGGCTCACGGCCGCTGCCGGCCCGGCTGAAAGGGAGCGCCGGGCTGAGCGCGACTCCCCGCGCCCTGGCCGCGCGTCCCCTCCACTTTGTGTTGTGGCGCAGCAAGAGCAACACCGGCGGGCGCGTCCAAGGGGCTGCTTCCCACCCTCACCCTCGGACACCTCTCTCTGGCACAGCATGATCCGCATTCGGTGCGCACAGTCCGGCCTCGCACGTGTGCGGCACCACTCACACCCACTCAGGCATCCGCAGGGCACCGCGACGCTGCGGCTCGCCGAGCTGCCCTCGCTCGGCGCGCTGCAGGCCCGCATCGCCGAGCTCACAGGCATCGCCGCCGCAGAGCAGGAGCGTGAGTGGCGGAACTGAGGACCAGAGACAGCGATGACATGCCGGCCTGATGGCGAAGACGTCATGTTGCTTCCGCACCGCTAGGCTGGCGCACCAGCCCCCGACTGACCCTCTGTGCTTGCCAGTCCGCACCGGCTACCCGCCGCGACCGGTGCCGCTCTCCTCGCTCCCACCAGCGACCGCAGTCTCCGATGCACCTCTGAGCCTCAGCGCCGGCTCGCAGCTCGTCGTGTCGCAGGCCAGCGCCGGTTCGTCCTCCTCTTCCCGGCCGGTCACGCCGCGTGCTGCCGCCGTGCCCTCGACGCCTGCGCCCGCTGCTGCAGCGGCGCCTGCTGCACGCGCAATGGCACCGCCGCTCGTGCCCAAGCCAAAAGCAGCGCCGCCCTTTGCGCGCACAGCCGCTCCGGCACCAGCCACGCCCACGCCCGCGGCCCCACGGCGGGCGCCGCAAGACGCCGAGGTGCACCGCGAGGTCGACGGCTCGGAGCTGACGCTGCGCATCGTGCCGGACGACAACTCGTGTCTCTTCAATGCTGTAGCGGGGCTGCAGCTCGGCGGGCTGGGCGAGGAGAAGTGTGCTCAGCTGCGCGAGAGTGAGTTGGACAAGACAAGCGCGGAGATCCAGCTCGGAGCTGTGCTGCCGTAGTGTGGTGTACAAGCTGACTGGTACCTCTGCAGTCGTCTGTAGCGCCATCGTTGCGTCGCCGCACGAGTACAGCGAGGTGATGCTCGGCATGGCGCCCGAGACGTACTGCAAGCGCATGCGGCAGCCGGCGACGTGGGGCGGCGCCATTGAGCTGGCCATCCTGGCGCAGCACTTTGCCACGGAGCTCATCGCCGTCGACGTCGGCTCGGGCGTGGTGCACACGTTTGGCGAGGGGCAGGGCTTCGAGGAGCGCGCGTGGCTCGTGTACAGCGGCATGTGCTTATCTGCGCGCTGCGCTGCTCGCGCCTTGCGCTGACGATCCTCGCCCGCCAGCCACTATGACTTCCTCGCACTGCTGCCGCATCCGACAGCGCCGCTGGAGTTCGGCACGACGCGCTTCCCCTCGCTGCCGGCCGGCTTGGGGCTCGAGGATGGCGACGAGCTGCGCACGGCGGTGCTGGACATTGTTGCCGAGCTGCGCGCCCGTCACTAGTGCGTTGCTTGCTGCCGCTGTGCTTTGCATGCCGCTGATGCTGCTCCTCCGCAGCTACACCGACACGGCGACGTTTGCACTGCGCTGCGGGCAGTGCCGCACGCCGCTCAAGGGCGAGAAGGACGCCACGAAGCACGCCAAGGAGACGGGCCATACGCAGTTCGTAGAGTACGACGCCTAGAGGACGCTGTATCATTATGAGGACATGTGCTGCGTGCTCCGCAATCACTAGACCTGCGATGTGCTCCCGAGCAGACTTGAGCCCGTCCGATTCACGTCGTGCGCCCTCCGCGCGCGCGGAGGGTCAAGCGCGCGCTGCGTCTTTTTGGATGCGGCCGGCCTGGCTGGTGACGCACGAGTGTACAAAGAGTCCTTCGGTGCTGCAGCTGAGCGTCTGCTGTATTTCGACAGCAACTCGCTCCCTGCTCGAGGCATCTGTGCGGCCACCTCGAGGCAGGAGAGGCCCTGGTGCCGAGGCGGGGACCCAGACTGGGGCGTCGCGCGGCGGCGCGCGCGCCGGCGTTCGGCTGCGGCGGCCGAGGAGCGCCGACGCGGCCAGATTTTTGACCGGCGCGGCGCCGGGCGAGCACGCTTCTCGCCATCGAGCCGCCTGCGCTCACCCCTCATCACCCCTCCTGCCTGCCTCGCTGCTGTCGCTGCTGCCAGCGCGTACGCCGCAGCTCACCGCACACCACCACCACCTGGCGCACGACGCCGCGCCGTAGCTCCGCCGAGTCTGCGCCGCTGCGCCGCCGCTGCCCAGCATGGACGTCACGCGCGCCGTGTCGAGCAAGATCGGCAGCACGTCCTTCTCCTTCCTCACGTCTGCCGAGATCCACGCCATCAGCGTCAAGCAGATCACCAATGCCACGCTCTTTGACAACACCAACCTGCCCACCGCCGGCGGTCTCTACGACCCCGCGCTGGGCCCGCTGGGCAAGGCCGACATGTGAGTGGCTGCGGTGCGCCGAGCGCGCGAGCCGCGGGCTGACCGCCTCGCCGCACAGCTGCCAGACGTGCTCGCAGAACAGCTTCCAGTGCCCCGGGCACTTCGGCCACATCGACCTGCCGTCGTGCGTCTTCCACCCGCTGTTCATGTCGCACATGTACAACCTGCTGCGCGGCTGCTGTCTCTTCTGCCACCGCTTCAAGCTGCCGGAGGTGCAGGTGAGTTCCGTCGAGCGGCCAGATGCCGACCACGTCTGACGGCTGCCTCAGCGCATCCTCTACGTCGCTCGCCTGCGTCTGCTCGAGTATGGCCTTGTCTCTGCCTCGGACGACATCGCACACGAGACGCTCGCGCGCCAGACGAGCTTTGCGCCGGCGGAGCCCAGTGGCTCGCGGAGCAGCAAGAATGCCGAGGAGGGCCTGCAGGCAGAGGACGGCGATGGCGAGCTGGTCGCTGCGGCCGACAAGGGCCTTGCCGCCGAGACTGTGCCGGAGTTCCGCGCGCGGATAGAGACGCAGGTGGGCCTGGCTATTCAGCAGGCGCTGCAGCAGGGCCGGCGGCGAGGCAAGGGGCTCGACGGCGCGACGTATGCTGCTCGCAAGCACGTCGTCGCGGAGCTGCTGAAGCTCATCATTGTGAAGCGGACCTGCACCCCTTGCGGAGCGTGAGTAGACCTGCGGCTCCTCCAGAACGGCAGCTCGTCTGACGCCGCGCGACAGGCACAACCCGACTCTGCGCAAGGACGGCTTCATCAAGATCGTCGAGCGCGACCTGACTGAGCGCGAGAAGGCGCTGCACGAGGCCTGCGGCATTCGCCGGCCTGATGCGATCCTGGCGGTGCAGGAGCAGCGGGCAGGCACGACGCCGGCGCCGGTCACCACACGCATGACGCGGGAGGGCGTCATTGAGGACAACTCCCTCGCGGGCGGCGAGGGTGTCGATGGAGACGGAGACGTCGTGATGGGCGAGAATGAGTTTGCACGCCCCGTCGACCGCGCCGAGCTGCGCGAGGCACGCAAGAAGAGCAAGGTGGCGAGCCAGCAGACACGCGTGATGCCGCCCGAGGAGTGCCGCGCGAACCTGCAGCTCCTCTTCCGCAACGAGTCGCAGCTGTGCTCGCTGATCTTCGGCCGGCACGGCCCCTTCGAGAGCGGTGCCGCGCCGGGCACGCGTGCCAGCGGCAGCAAGCTCGGTATGCAGTCGAGCAATGGCGCCAGCGCCGACGTGTTCTTCATGGATGTGCTCGCCGTCGCGCCGACGCGCTTTCGGCCCGCCAGCGTCATGGGCGACACGACGTTCGAGAACCCGCAGAACGAGCTGCTCACGAAGATTATCAACACGAGCTTCGACGTCCGCGACTCCGCCAAGCAGCTCTCACTGCTCGTCAACTCGGGCCCCGAGGGACTGAAGGCCCTCGAGCTGTCGAGTGGCGGAAAGAACGCGCATCTGGACTACGTCATGCGCCTCACGGCTGCCAACGACGCGCTCATGGGCAAAGTGATCCAGCTGCAGGTCGACGTCAACTCGTACATCGACTCGTCGAAGAACCCGACGCCCATGGCGCAGGGCCGTCTGCCGCCGCCGGGTGTCAAGCAGGCGCTGGAGAAGAAGGAGGGCCTCTTCCGCAAGCACATGATGGGCAAGCGTGTCAACTACGCCGCGCGCTCCGTCATCTCGCCCGACGTCAACATCGAGACCAACGAGATTGGTGTGCCGCCCGTGTTCGCCAAGAAGCTCACATTCCCCGAGCCTGTGACGGTGCACAACGTCGCGCTGATGCGCCAGCTCGTCATCAACGGCCCGGACGTGTACCCCGGCGCGATCGCCGTGCGCGCCGAGGACGGCACCGAGACGCTGCTCGCCAAGCAGACCGTCGAGCAGCGCACGGCGCTCGCCAGCCAGCTGCTGACGCCGCAGGAGCACACGTCGCGCCAGGCCAAGGGCACTTTTGCCGGCCTCGGCACGTCGACGCGCACGCCGCCGGCGAACAAGACGGTGCTGCGGCATCTGCGCGACGGCGACATCCTGCTGCTGAACCGCCAGCCGACGCTGCACAAGCCGTCGATCATGGCGCACAAGGCGCGCGTGCTCGTCGGCGAGAAGACGATCCGCATGCACTACGCCAACTGCAACTCTTACAACGCCGATTTCGACGGCGACGAGATGAACATGCACTTCCCGCAGAGCCAGGCGGCGCGCGCCGAGTGCTACAACATCGCCAACACGGACAACCAGTACCTCGTGCCGACAAGCGGCAAGCCGCTGCGCGGCCTGATCCAGGACCACGTCGTGGCGGGCGTGTGGATGACGTGCAAGGACTCGCTCTACACGCGCGAGGAGTACCAGCAGCTGCTGTACGGCGCGCTGCGGCCCGAGGACGACTACTCGGGCGGCGGCCGCGTGCTGACGCTGCCGCCGGCGATCATGCGCCCCGCGCCGCGCTGGACGGGCAAGCAGATCATCTCGACGATCATGCTCAACATCAAGCCGTCCAACGCCGAGGGCCTCAACATGTCGAGCAAGGCCAAGGTGGCCGGGCGCTACTGGGGCAAGGACCACGCGGGCGAGGAGGAGGTCGTCTTCAGCGACGGCGAGCTGCTCTCCGGCGTGCTCGACAAGTCGCAGTTCGGTGCAACGGCGTACGGCCTCGTGCACGCCGTCTACGAGATCTACGGTGCCGAGACGGCGGGCAAGCTGCTGAGTATCCTCTCGCGCCTCTTCACCAAGTACCTGCAGCACAACGCCTTCACCTGCCGCATGGACGACCTCATGCTCTCTGAGCGCGGCGACGCCAAGCGGCGCCAGCTGCTGGCCGACGGCAGCGACGAGGGCCGCAAGGCGGCGCTGCGCAGCGTCGGTCTCGAGAGCGAGGCCAAGGGCCGGAAAGCCGACGACCCGGATCTGGACTTCAACATGCGCGTGCGCCTCGAGGAAGTGCTGCGTGACGACCTCAAGCTCGCGGCGCTCGATGCCGAGATGATGTCTGCATCCAACAACCTCACCTCGTCGATCATCAAGGCGTGCATCCCCGACGGCCTCGCCAAGATCTTCCCGCACAACAACATGCAGATGATGACGGTGTCCGGCGCCAAGGGCTCGCCCGTCAACGTGTCGCAGATCTCGTGCCTGCTCGGCCCGCAGGCGCTCGAGGGCCGCCGTGTGCCCGTCATGGTCAGCGGCAAGACGCTGCCGTCGTTCAAGCCCTTCGACACGTCGTCGCGCGCCGGTGGCTTTGTGTCGGGCCGCTTCCTCACGGGCATCCGGCCGCAAGAGTACTACTTCCACTGCATGGCGGGCCGCGAAGGTCTCATCGACACGGCCGTCAAGACGTCGCGCTCCGGCTACCTGCAGCGCTGCCTGATCAAGCATCTCGAGGGCGTGTACGTGCACTACGACCACACCGTGCGCAACTCGGACGGCTCGGTGCTGCAGTTCCACTACGGCGAGGACTCGCTGGACGTGACGAAGAGCAAGTACCTCGAGGAGTTCGACTTTACGGCGCGCAACTTCGAGTCGTTCCGCCGCCGCTACGACCCGAAGCAGCTGCAGGGCGTGCTCGAAGAGTACGAGGCGGGCGAGCACATGAAGAAGGCGCTCAAGAAGCCGCACAAGTACGCGCCGGCGCTCAGCGCATTCGCGCCCGCCAAGCACATCGGCTCGATGTCCGAGAAGTTCGCCGCAAGCATCGAGGAGTACGTCGAGCGCAACCCGAAGCGGCTGCTCGACGACGGCCGCAAGAAGAAGAAGAGCCGCAAGTCGGACGCCGGCGACGCGGCCCAGCCGGCGCCAGAGCTGATGCGCTCGATCAAGGAGCGCGTCAACCCCGAGGCGTTCCGCACGATGAACAAGATCCTCTACCACCGCGGCCTGGTGGAGCCAGGAGAGGCCGTCGGTCTGCTGGCCGCGCAGGGTGTCGGCGAGCCTTCGACTCAGATGACGCTCAACACCTTCCACTTTGCCGGCCACGGTGCCGCCAACGTCACGCTCGGTATCCCGCGTCTGCGTGAGATCGTCATGACGGCCTCGCAGAAGATCAAGACGCCCATCATGCGCCTGCCGGTGCTCGAGGGCATTCCCGAGGCGTCGCAGCGCATGTGGTGCAAGGACGCAAGCCGGCTGCTGCTCAGCCAGGTCGTCGACAAGGCCACCGTCACCGAGCGCATCTCGGGCAAGACGCGCGAGACGGACTTCCAGCGCCGCAAGACGTACACCATCCGCCTCGAGCTCTTCTCGCCCAAGGAGTGCAAGGAGGAGTACAACACCTCGACGCCGAGCATCCTGCACGGTCTCGAGGCGACATTCGTGCCGACGCTGGAGCGCGGCATCATGATGGAGCTCAAGCGTCTCCGTCGCGACCGCGCACGGCAGGCAGACGAGATCGGACACGGCCACCAGTTCAACGATGGTCCGTCCGCTCAGGGCGACGACGACGACGAGCCGTCGCGGAGCAGCAGCAAGAAGAGCGCAAAGGCCGCGGCGACACCCGCTCCTGCCGGCCGGCCTGCTGGTGCCGACGACGACGACTCTGACGAGGAGGCGGGCTCGGATGACGGCGGCGACGGCGATGCCGACGACGCCAAGCGTAAGCGCAAGGGTGCCGCACAGGCCTCGTACGAGGAGGGCTCTTCCGACGAAGAGACTGACTTCGAGCCGACGACCGATGCGGAGTCCAGCTCGGAGGCGGCTTTCTCCGGTCGGTCCCGCAACGGCGACGACACCGACGCCACGAGCGAGACGGATCGCGAGGACGCCGACAGTCTCGTGGGCGACGTCGACGAGCAGGTCGCCGAGGTCGAGAGCCGCCTGCAGGAGAGCAGCCGCTTCGTCACCAAGTTCGAGTTCGACGCCAAGAATGCGCGCTGGGCCGAGTTCTCGCTGCAGCTGCCGACGAGCTCGGAGAAGCTGCTGCTCATCAACGTCGTCGAGCGCGCCTGTCTCTCGAGCGTGGTGCACGAGGTGCCCAACATCCAGCGCCTGCTCATTCCGCAGGCGCAGCCGGGCGAGAAGCCGGGCCTCACGGCTGAGGGCATCAACTTCCCGGGCATGTGGGAGATGGGCTTCGGCGTCGTCGACATGAACAACATCTACACCAACGACATTGGCGCGCTGCTGCACACGTACGGCGTCGAGGCGGCGCGTGCCGCCATCGTCGGCGAGATGGCTGGCATCTTCCAGACGTACGGCATCGACGTGTCGATGCGCCACCTCTACCTCATCGCCGACTACCAGACGGCCGCCGGCGGCTTCCGCCCCTTCAGCCGTGGCGGCATCGCCGACGCCTCGTCGCCGCTGCTCAAGGCGAGCTTCGAGATGACGATGGCGTTCCTCGGCCACGCGGCGCTGCACGGCGAGTGCGACCCGCTGCACGGCCCCTCGGCCAACCTCGTCGTGGGCCGGCCCGTCCTCAGCGGCACCGGCGTGCCGCAGATCCACCAAGCCATCGCCGTCTGAGCCTGGTCTGTCCGTCATTGTCCCGTCTCTTGCCTCCTCATGCTCCTGTAACATCACACTGCGCGCGATCACAAAATCTAGACCCAGCATTACTGTTCCATGCGCGTGCATTGCGAGACGTCAGAGGGCGGCGCACCATGCGCGCAGCTCGAGCAGGCCGTCCCACTCAAGCGGCTTCTCGTCCTTGAGCGTCATCTCGATGCCCTCGTCGAGCGCCCAGCCGCGCTGCGTGCCGACGCTGGCCAGCGCCGTCTGCGCGGCGCCCGCAGTGCAGACGGCCGGCTCGAGGCGCTCGAAGCTGAAGCCTGCTGCCGCTGCGGAGCCCGACGCGGCCCATGCCACGTAGTCGCGCTCCTCCTCGTCGCCCTCGTCGTCATCCTGCGACGCCGGGCCGCTCGAGCGCTCGAGACCCAGAGCACGCCAGAGCGGCGCAAGAAATCCGCCGCCGCCGCCGGCGACTGCGCGCAGCGCGCCCACCTTTGCCGCAGCCGACTGCGCATTGACGCCCAAGCCGGTGCGCCGGCGTGTCATCTCGGCCTCGAGCTGCGTCGTGGCACGCTGCAGCGCGGCATTCCTCCGCTTGGCGTCGGATGCGCCTGCGGCGAGAAGCGGCGAGAGGTCGGCACGCGTGAAGAGGACGAGCAGAGACAGCGGCTTCCGCCGCTTGCTGGCCGAGCTGAGAAGCGTGTGAAGTTGGCTGTTGGCAGATTGTCAGCGGCCGCGTCGTCTGAAGCGATCAAGAAAGCAAGACGTCAAGAGAGAGAATGTGGGGACTACCGGCCCGCGTCCGCGCACAAGAAGCACGGACGCAAAGGGCGCTAAGATGGCCAGATGCTCGAACCGGGCGCACACAGCACGTCCGAAGACGAGTGCGCGCGGCCCCGGTGAGCGGGGATTGGTGTGTGCGACACTTCGGCTCGCGAATCCTATCGAGCAGGAGAGACGCGGAATTTGACATGGTCGCAAGCAGGGGAGGAGTGGGTGGGAAGACGAGGCGGAGGCACTCACTCGGCAGCCTCGCGCATGCCCTCGCCGCCCTGGCGGCCGGCACCGGCATCGACGCAGAAGACGAGCGCATCGGCATCGCCGACCTCCTTCTCGGCCAGGTGGCGCAGGCGCGCGTGTCCCGGCACATCGACGATCTGGGAGTTGCGGCCGTGGATGCGCGCCTCGCAGCGCGACGCCGCCTGCGACGGCGTCGAGTTGGGCACGGCGGCGCCGTCGTGCGCCAGGGCGTGCCACAGCGCCGTCTTGCCGGCGCCCGAGGGCCCCGCGAGCAGCAGATGTGGTGTGCGGCGCACGCGCGGCGCCGGCACGGCCTGCGGCGTCGCTGCGGGGCCGAGGCGCAGGAGCAGCAGCAGCGCGCCGGGCAGCAGGAAGAGGAGCGCCAGCAGCAGCGGCGCCGGCAGTGCGCCGAGCGGGCCGAGGAAGGGGCGCAGCGAGCGCAGCATGCCGTCGCTGTCGGGCAGCGTGACGGGCAGCGCGTCGGGCCAGCGCACGGCGGGCGTGAGGAAGGCCATGGCGGCGCGATGCGTGGTGGAGGAGGAGAGGAAGGCAGAGAGAGAGAGGGCGCGCGGTGGTGCTGCTGTCATGCGACGCGCGCTTGCGGTGGGACGAGCCGTGCGCGGCGCGCGACGGCGGCGAAGTGCGCGCCTCTTCGCGGCCTCGCGCTTTCGCCCCTTCTTCTTTGCCTTCACCTCTTGTGAGGCGCTTCACACGAGCTCAAGTGCGAATCAATACATTTGCGGTGCACCAGGCAGACGAGGTGGCAGGCAGTGCGGCGGCGACCAGTGTGGTGCCGGCGAGGAACGCCGCGCTTTCGGGTGAGGAGGGGCACAGGAAGAAGGAGGTGTACAAGATTGGCAGCGCGGCAGGGGCAGGGCAACGAGTTCAAGGAGCGAGAAATCGGAATAGGCGCAAGCGCGCAGAAGAGAGATGAAGCGAGACGCGCTCACGGCGTGATCGGGATGAAGGCACTCGCAGCAGCGAGGCCGCTCGACGTGTTGGGCGAGCCTTCGCCCTGGTTGACGAAGCTGTGGAAGGAGTAGATGAGCGGCGTGTGCATGAACGCAGCCCGAGGCAACTCACGCCTTTGCGAAGCGCAGCATGGAGCGGAAGTCTGGCGCGCCCGGCTGCTGCGACGGCTCGCCGGCGTCGTGCGAGCCCTCCTGCTCGGCCTCGCCGGGCGCGCGGCGCGGCAGCGGCACGCTCGACGACGAGGCGTGGCCGAGCAGCACGTGCGCCAGCCAGTAGAACGGCAGCGCATCGTCGCACAGCGGCGTGGCGCCCGAGGCCGTCTGCGAGGTGAAGACGATGCCCTCGCTGATGGGCCGTAGTGAGCCGGGAGGCGCATGCCCGGCCTTCTTGCGTCCGAGCGGGCCAGAGGCAACCAGGCAGAGCTCGTCGCTGTCCCAGGCGCTGCGCCAGCGCGCGAGGGCTGGGTAGCAACGGCCGTCAGTTCGGCGATGCTTTGCACAAGATACACGTTTCCACTCACCACGCTTGAAGACATCGACCTGAGCATCAAGGCCATCGCGGCCTCCGCTCGCTACGCTGCGCTGCTCAGCACCCTCCATCCACCGCTCGAGCGGCGAAGGTGTGGGCACCTTGGCGCTCCGGCCCTCGAGGAGATGCAGGATGCCACGCAGAAGAGCAACAACCACGACGAGGCGCGCAAAGGGGCCGTGCGGGCCAAAGATCGACGGGTGCGTCTTGCCTGGGCTGACGCCGGCCTCGCCGTCTCCTGCGAGAATGTCGAACAGGCTCTCGTCGAACGTCGGGCCGCGGTACGCATCCAGCTCGGCGCGCCACTTCTCGGCATATGGCGCGCGCCAGATGGTGTCGGGGCTCGGCAGCGGCATGTGGCCCAGCTCGTCGAGGCCGATGCGCAGCGGCGTGCCGGCATCCAGGCTGGCGACCGTGTCCATGACCATGATGAGGAAGGCCGTGCGCCGCCGGCTGGCCAGCTCGCTCCAGCGCCGCCAAACCTTCTCCTCGTCCGAGCAGCCCGGCAAGTACGTCGGCAGGAACGAATAACTAAACGCCAGACCCTGCGCCTCGCCGATTGTCGTGCGCAGCACGTCCTCCGGGCTGTAGTCGATGTCGCGCTGTGCGTGCGAGGCCTTGACGTCGAAGAAGCCGGCGTCGCGCGCCAGCGAAATGACCTTGCTGTGCGCACGAGCGGCCTCTGCGCGCGTGCGGGCGTCGGACGCCAGGAAGTTGTTGCCCTGAAAGAGCATGAGGGCCTGCACGACGGAGATGCGGTCCTTCTCCGTCTTGGCCTTGCCGGCGAAGTTGCGCATGAGCATGTCCGTCTTCTCCTGCATCACAACGGGCTTGACGAGCTCCTGTCCGTCTTCCTCATCGACGAGCGTCTTGCCTGGCGCGGCAGCAGCTGCACGTGTGAGGCGGTCTGGCGACGACGGCACATTCATGATGGCCGTCGGCCCGGCGCCCGTGTACGGCACCACCTCTTCGCCCGCCCACCACTTGCGTCCCGCCTCGTGGCAGCCGAGCATGCACGTGGCGAAAGCGAGACATCCTGGCGTCGTGTCGAGCCGGAACGTCGGCTCGTGCAGGATCGGGAAGTGCTTGAGCAGGTTCTGCTGCGAGCTGCAGAGGAGATAGGTTGTCAGTTGATGTGCCCGGGATGCATGCCGCGATGGTGCTCACTGCAGCGCCAGCATGCTCAGCCGGGTCAGCGGCGGGAGCGTCCAGTGCGGAATGGCGTAACAGGCGCGGAAGAGGTCCGGCGGGATGTAGAACGGGTTCTTGACGTCGCTGAACGCGCGCTCCAGCGTGATGCTCGACGGCGCTATGGTCTGCTGGCCCTGCGCATGCTGCTGGTGCTGCTGCTGTTGCTGCTGTGCCTGCGACGCGGCGGGTCCTTCCGACGCCGGCAGAGCCTGCTGCGGTGCTGTGCTAGCAGGGGCCATAGAGCCGCTGGTGCTGTCGGAGCCGAGTGTGGCGCCGGAGAAGTAGCTGCCGCCTTCGCCAGGCATGCCCACGGCGAACGTGTTGATGAGCTGCTGGATGCTCGGGCTCATGAGCCAGCCGAGGCTGCTGCCGCCAGCGCTCATCGGCGTGGCAGCGGGGTTGCCAAACCCGAGGCTGTCCCAGAGGGCCTGCGAGCCCGGTGACGGCGCAACGACAGCTTGCGACACGCTCAAGCCGCCGTTCGATGCGGGAACGCTGCTGAGCGGTGCGCCTGCAGCGTGACCGGCACCGCTCGACGTGCTCTCTGAGCCCGGCGCGCCACCACGAGTGCCCGCTGCGGACTCCTGCTGCCCACCTTGCAGCCTGAGCAGGAACACTTCCGGTCCCGGCGAGGTCTCTCGAGCGAAAGCCTCTGTGGGACCATCGACGGGCGCAGAGACAGTCAGGACGGCGCCCGGCGGAGAGGTCGCCGCCGCCGCCGTGAGGCTTGCAGCCGCCCGCTGGAGCTCGGCCGAAGAGACTGGGGCAGACGACGATGAGGATGCGGGCTCAGATGCCGGCACAGCATGCGCGACGCCGTTGTTGCGCAGCGAGCGCAGCGTCTCGAGAAGCTGTGCAGCATCGACGTCCATGCTTGAGGGCTCCTCCTGGCTGCTTGGCGCCGTGCGCGCTTCGTCGTCGTCGCCGCGCTTGCGCTTGCCGGATGGCGTTGTGGTGCCTGCCGCGTGGGCACTGCCGCTGCCGCGGCGCTGGCTGCCGGCGGCCGTGGCACCCGATTGGCTGGCCGGCTTCGACGGCGGCCGCATCGTCCAGTCGAAGACGTTCGCGCTGCCGGTGCCTCCAGGCGTGCCAGGTCCGCGACTAGGCGAGGAGACCAGCGGCGTGTCGCGCGCATTTGAGAAGGCGGACAGATACGGGCTCATGCTGCTCGTCAGTGCGATGGAGCTGAACGGCGACAGAGGGCCAGTAACGCTGCTGAAGCGCTGCGGCTCGCCTCGTGTGCTGCCTCCCGGCGCCGGCGCAGGCGGCGGAGGCTGTCCGTCATCGCTCATAGGGTAGCCTGCTGCACCGCCTCGCAGGCCATCCGCAGAGCTGCCTGAGCCATACTCGCCGGGTGCAGGGTAGGAGAACGCAGGGTTCTGGCCCGGCGCATTTGGCGCGAAGCCAGGCATGCCCACGCTGGCGCCGTTTGTTGAGGCTCTGCTGCGGCTTGACGAGGCGGACGAGGCCGCCGAGTGGCCCGCTGCTGCATTGCGCGCCGCCTCGGCCTTGGCCGAGAGATCGAGCGCCTCCCAGAACTCTGCGCCGTACGCCGGTGCGCTGCCATTGCTGTTGCCGCCCGCAGCGCGCGCGAGCTGATCCAGCGACGACGTTCCCTTGCGCAGACTGAAGCGGCTGCCCGATCCGACTCGGGACATGTCGCGTGCGGCGAAGCGCGGCGACGACGTCGTGCTGTTCAAGCTGGCGCTCGACTCGGGGCTGGCAGGGTACGCATGCTGCGAGGCGTACGCATTGAGCGCCGACACCTGTGCGTGCAGGGGAGCCGAGACGTCGATGCCGCTGGTGTATGCGTGCGCCGGGCCGCGTGCGTCGCCAAAGCCAACAGGCCCGCCAGCACTGCCGCTGCTACCTCCGACACTGTCTGCCGGTGCGAAGAGAACAGGCGGCATCAGGGCCGCTGGGCCGACGCCGCCGTATGGGTAGCCGGCGCTGCTGCCGTGTGCTGCGCCCGAGCTGCCGTCCATATGTGCCTGCATGTGCGAGTGCGCTGGCGGCTCGCGTGGCGCAACCTCGCCCTCGTCGCCGCTATGGCTTTCGCGCGAGGTCCGCGCCATCGCCGCGGTTGCCGAGCGCTGCGTGATGCTGTCGCGCGAGCCAGAAGGACTGCCGAGTCTGCCCTCTGCGTGGCCATTGCCATTGTTCTGCGCGCCGCTGGCTCGCTTGCGAGAGCTGCCGCCCGACTTGCGCGGCTTGGATGCGGGCTTGGGAGGAGCGCTCACTTCGATGTCGCCAGGCTCGGCTTGACCCAATGCCACGGGACACTGCCGCTTGTGACGCGAGAGCACGTCGCTGGAAAGCAGAGCGCGGTGAGTCTTTGGCGCTTTCTTTGCAAGGCCGCGCTAGGTAGCTCACCTGCGCGAGAAGCTCTTGGTGCATTCGCACACGAACGGTCTGATGTCGGCATCTGCACGAGGTCCAGCGTCAGTCCCGTCACCGCAGCCGGCCGGTGCCGACAGTCAAGGCACGCCCTTGCGCTTCCTCTGCCTGGATGCATCTGCAGCGTGCGCGAAGCTCCGCTGCCTACTCACGTCGGCGTTCATGTCTGCGCAGGTACTCGAGACGCGAGTAGCTCGTGCTGCACGTCGGACAGATGTACGGCGGGCCGGCAGGCGTCGGCGCATCCGACGCGGAGCCCGTTGCCTGCTCTGTCTTGACAGCGGCAGCGGCCGAGGCGCGCTTGCTCTGCTTGCGTGGAGGAGCACCGTCGCCGCGCGCCGGCCGCGCCGTCGAGGCGCTGTGGCCAGTGCTGCTGGACGGCGACGAGCCATTCTCGCCGTCATCCGCGCCTGGCGATGCTCCGCCAGCCGGCGGCGGCGGCGGAGGAGGCATGGCAATGTCGGCCATGTCGCAACGCGCAAAGACGCCGGACGACGGGCAATGGGCTGCTACGGCTCTACCGCCTGCGCCTGCGCCAAGTCAAGCGAGGCACGAACAGCAGAGAGACGCGGCTAGAGTGTGCGCCGGCGAGAGGTGTAGGAATGGACGGGCACGCGGAGTGCGAGAGACGACGAGACGCGACGCTGCCAGACGGCAGAGAGCCGGGCCCGTTGACGAGTGCGCCGGTGCGCTGTCGTCGTCTGGCAGGGGTCCGGATATGCGGGTGCGGGTCTGCGCGGCTGGTGCTGGGCGCGCGCGAGGGTGCTGCTGCTGCCTGCGGGTGCTGCTGCGTCTGCCGCTGGTGGAGGGAGGGAGAGGCGTGTGAAGGTGGAGGAGGACGCGCGCCGCGCCGGAGCGGCCACCTCACGCTGCAAGCCGCCGCCGCGCGCCGCGCCAGCAAAAGGCGCGCCGCGGCCGCACCCGCGAGCCGCGAGCTTCATCCACGCGCGCCGCCTAAGCCTCAGCAGCGCACGCAGCGGCAGCAAGAAGGCTCAGCGGCGCGCAGAGCGCCATCAGCCGAGGAGCCTCTCTCGAGCTGAAGCTGCCAGCCATCTCGTCGCGGCAGGCCGCGGCAGTGCCGGGACGCAGCCGCGGCAGCGTCGACGCGGCACATGGGCAGTGTGCCGCCCGCTAACGCAAGACACTCATCGGCTGCCTGGCGCGCGGCGATAGCGACTCCCGCGCAGCCATCTGCGGCCGCATCGCCATTTCCGCCGCCGCGGCCTGACAGAGGCCACGCCGCCAGCCCATAGAAAGGCAGCGCTCGACAGCAGTCAGAGTCCGAGTAGAGCATGCTTGGGAGGCAGGCAACACGTGCAGAGAAGCGCTCTCAGCATCAGCGCATCCGCCTATCATCGCCAGCGAGATGGCGGTTCAGCGTTTGCGGCGTGCCGGCGTGGTCGCACGCCTCACGCCCGCAGATGCAGCTGCACCCTTGCTCCGACAGGCCTCCGCCGCAGGCTGCGCTTTGAGAGCGCCCCGTCCAAGGCCCTCCTCTGCACTGACCTCTGCCTGATCCTTCCAGCAGCGCCCGGCATCAGGCTCTGACCTCGAGGCTCTCACGCACGCAGCTCTGTCAGCCGCAGCGGCGCGGCCGCGGTGCCGATGCGCTCCCGCTGCGCCCGAGCCATCGCATGACAGCTGCTGCGGCGCCTGTCAGGTGCCCAGCCAGCCAGATCTGCGCGTGCCGTACCACGAGCCTGGGCCAGCGAGCGGCATCACCGCAGGCGCACGGCTGCGACCTAGCAATCGCTCACGCTCTGGGGTGCTTCGATATTCCTTCTTTGCATTGGCTTTCCGCCGGCGCCGGCGCCGCCGCGGTTCATGGTGACGAGGAGAAGCGGGGCATGGGTCACAGGATGAGCTGCGCGGGTGGGGAACGGCGGGCACACGCCGATGCAGGACGGCGAGCGCGTACGCAACGGTGACGGTTTACTCGACGCCCTCCATCTCCATCTCGATGCCGGCGCCCAGGCCGTCCTCGCCGGCCTCGCGCTCGGCGACGGGCGGGCTGTCAGCCTCTTCCTCGTCGTCCTCCTCGACCTCGTCGCGCGTGCGCTCAGCGCTCTCGTCGAGACGCAGCGGCTTCACATCGCCGTTGGCCCGGGCGGCGCTGGTGCCGTTCGAACCGACGCCGGGCGTGGCGGACGTGCGTGCAGCGCCAGCGCGCGGGCCGCCGATGTTGAGCGACGTGAGCGCGTTGAGCGGCGAGAGCGTCGCGCTGGCGTTGCTGTTGCTGTGCGCGCGGCCCGTGCTGCGCGGCGCACCCAGCGACGACGGCGTCAGGTGGCGCTCCGTGAAGGGCGACGGCGACTCGGCCTTGCGCGAGGCCTTTTGCGCAAGCAGCTGGTCGAAGTTGAGCTTGTCCGAGCCCAGCAGGCCAGAGCTGGGAGGTGAGACAGCCGCCTGAGGGAGAAGCACAGGTCAGCAGCAGGAAGCAACACACAGCCAGCACTGGCACTGACCGGCCAGAGCGCCTTCTCCTCGGGCAGCGAGCGCGCGTGGCAGTCCATGCCGACAAGGATGGCGGCCGCCTCGAGGAGCTGCACCTGCTGGTGCTTGCTCATGAGGAACTTGGATGCCTCCTTCCAGTACACCGTGTGTTCCTGGAGCACATGATGCCGTCAGCGAAGCATGCGGGCGCTCGATGCGATCGAGACTCACCCAGCGGTGCTTGACCAGACAGCTGGGGTGGCGGTACACCTTGGCACAGCTCTCGCACTTGTGCAGCTGCTGGTGCGACTGCTGCGAGGTCGGCTGCTGCGCCGGCGCGCTCTTGGCGTTCGCCTCGCCGACCACCGACATGTCATCGTCGGTGGCCGTCGACTCTGCGGCCGAGGGGCGGCGCACGTAGGCAGGCGGCGCAGCACCGCGGCTGCCCGGCGAGAGCAGCGCCGCGGGCGGCGAGAGCGGCGTCTCGCCCGGCGTGGGGCCGTAGCACTCCTGGCCGAAGTGCGTGTGCGAGGCGGTGCGCTCCTGCTTGATGTGCGCGGCTGCACCGCCGCCGTTGGGCACGCTGGCGCCATAGGCCGAGGGCGTGCGTCCGAGGTGCGGCATGCCGGGCGTGCTCAGCGACGAGGAGAGCGAGAGGGCCTCACCTGCAGCGCCGAGACTCGTCGAGAAGGCCTCGCTGCCACCGCCCATGCCGCCAGGGCCGCCGCGCGCCGGAATGTTCATGCGGCTGGCGAGGCTGAAGGCGGAGCCGTGGCCGAGGCCTCCGCCGGCGCCGGCGGCCGCAGCGGTGCTTTCCGACACCTTGCGGCGCATCTGCCCGCCGATGGACTCGCGTCGCCGGCCCTTGGTGGGCACCGACGACGGCGCAGACGCGGGCAGCTCATCGAGCGCGCTGGGGCTGCCCAGCGCGCCCGCGGGCCCGAGCAGCGGGCTGCGGGCCGACGAGATGGACACGCCTACGCCGGCCGAGAACGACGGCGTCGAGCCCGGCGCGGCAAAGTAGCCCTTTGGCGGCGGCGCGAAGCCATGGCGCGGCACTGCGCTCTTGACATACGTCTGGAGCAGACGGACGTCAGCGGTCGGCCAGCTGCAGCCCGCAGCGGCGTTGCGGCCGCCAAGGCTGGCACTGCCGCGGCTGCCCGGGCCGGCGCTCCTGCTGCTGCACTCACTGCCGTCGCGCCGCCGGGGCCGCCTTGCTCGTAGGAACTCATGCGGGGCGAGCCGCAGCCTCCTGTCTCTCACCAGTCCGCGAGCGGTGCGGAGCGGGAGAGGATGAAGAAGCGGAGCACCAGTAGCGAACAGAGGTGAGGGTGCGGGAGGGCAAGAACGGCGGGCCGTGGTCGTTGGCTGCAGAACAGGATAGACTGGGCACCTGTGCTGGAAGCTGAGGGGGTGTGCGGTCAGCACGAGCCTCAGGAGCACAGCAGCGTGCCGGGCCGCGCAGACAGGGCCGGCCGAGACCCAGACGCAGAGCCGGAGCTGCTGCTATCGTGCGGTGTGCGCCAGTCCAGAGCTCGCTGCGCCCCGACGGCGCCCCGAGGCTGCGAGCGCTCTGGGACCTGCGTCGGGCGGCGCCGCGCGTGGCTTGCATGCCCCTGAGCGCGCCGGGCGCCGAGCCGAGCCACTCACCCTCGCACGACCTGCGCTCTGGGCACAGAGGCGGAACGACGGAGCGGCGCGGGAAAGGAGCGAGGGCACGGAGCACACGCGAGGTGCTGCGACGTGTGTGTGTGTGTGTGGGTGTGCGGGTGAGTGATGGGGTCGGGACGGAGGAGCGAGCGGACAGGGCGGACAGCTGCGGCCGGCGCTCGCCAAATCTTGAGAGGCGCGGGAGCAGCGCCCGGCCGGACAGCAGCGGCGGCAGCAGCAGGCAGGGGCAGCGCGAGGCACGGCGCCGGCGCGGCGCGGGTCCACACGCGAAGCCTCGGCCGCCTTCGATCACCGCCCGCCGCCTCTCCTTCGCCCGGCCCGGCGTGCTGCCCGCGCCGCCGCTGCCAGCAGACCTCGCACCGCCCAACACTCGGCCCTCGAGAGTGCGGAGGAGCAGGCCGACTGTAATCGCCGCAGCGTTCGCACTCCCGATCTATAAGGAGCGACAGCTGCGGCACGCTCGCCTCCTGAGCGCGTGATCGTGCTGCCGGCCGATGGCGCAAGCCTCTTGTCCGCGCGAGGCCGGCCGCGAGCACTTTTTTTTCGCGCCGCGAGCCCGCCTTCGCCCCACGCACGATCTGCGCCTCGCCTCGCCTCGCCGTCGCAGCGCCGACCCCCTGGCGGCTGCAGGTGCTGCCCGGCGTGCATGAAGGTGCAGCTGCGGCGTCGAGGCTGCCTCTCCTCCGCTTCGCCAGAGAGCGGCAGGCCTTGTCCTCAAAAGGGCGCAGCCAAGCAGAGGTCGCTCGCCGAGCGGCCCAAGCCCCGCACGCGGCGCGCGTGACCGCGGCGGTGCGGCCCGGCGCGGCGGCAGCGTGTGAGCGAGGCACGCCGACAGCGCGGCGCCGTGCCTTGCTGCTGAGCGGCTGCTGTCGCGCCGGCGCTGGGCGTGGGACGCCGCTGCGCTGGACCCTAAGTGCCGCAGCAGCCTGGCTCTCCGCTCTCAGCAAGCAGCCAGGCAGCCCTTCAGAATCGCTGCGAGGTGCGGCTGGGCGTGTCTGCATGCGCTGGCAGCTGCCGCAGCGCCTACCCCGCTCTCCACGGCGTGCCTGCGAGGTGCTGCGGCACAGCCGTCATGCGCAGGCTAGCGATGGGGCAAGCACAGCCTCAAGGCGCATGGGAATTTCAGAGCTCTGCTGCGGCGGCGCGGCGCCGCGGAGCCTTTTTCTCGGCCGCAAGGCGCGCTTGAGCTCTTCGGCCGGACCCGCAGCCAACGCTGGCCCGCTCTCATGTGGACACTAGACTCACCATGGCCTCTGCTGCGACAGCAAGACGTTGGCTTGACAAGCTGCTGCAAGCAGGCAGATGTGTGGGGTCAGGTCGCCGGCTGGCGGCAGCAAACGCCGAGCGGGAGCGCTGCGGAAAGATCTTGATGCAAGCTGCAGGAACGGCGATGGCCGATGCGCCGCGGACGCCGTGGACAGCGAGGCGCAGCGCAGGTGCCACGTCGACACCTCCAGTCTGCCCGATGATCGCCCGAGCACCTCCGTCCCGCCCTCTTGAGCACATCGCGCTGGCTCCGGAGAGCCTTGCAGCGGCGGTCGCAGGCTCAAAAGCAAGCAAAGGGCGCACCAGGAAGCTCAGCCGGCTCGGTGGGCTTTAGAGGCGTGCTCCCACGCTCTGGCCCAACCCGGATGCACCAATCCACAGCTTCGCTAGGCTGCTCGTTAGACGATCTTATCGCTTGTCGCCGCTCACGCCTCTCGCTCATTTCAGTGACAGTTGCATTGCGCGCCCGGGCAAGCGTCTAGATCTCGCCGGCATCGCGGGCCGCCTGCCACTCCTGGTGCAGCTTGACCTGCCGCTCCAGCTCCTTCTCGCAGTTCTTGCGGCGCTTCTTGGCCACCTCCTCGCCGTCCCTCATGGTGAGCGGGAGGCCGCGCTCGTCCCAGCTGCCGTACTCGTCGGTGCGGAAGAGCTCGCTCGGCGGCACGCTGCCCTTCTGCAGCTTCTCGATGCGTGCGGCGCGAGCCTTCTCGGCCGCCTCGGCCTTGCGCGCCGCCTTCTCGGCCTGCTGCGCCTCCTTCTCGGCGCGCGCGGCCTGCAGCTGCGCCGCCGGCACGAGCTTGAGCATCGCCTGCCCAGACTCGTTGTCCTCCATCGCGACGCCGAGGTCGACCATGTCGATGTCGCGCAGACGGTCGGCCAGCTTCAGCAGCTCGGTGTGCGGCGCGCCCTCGCGCGCCAGCGCGCGCACGGCGTCGCGGAAGTTGGACAGCGCCTTGAGGTACGGCATCACGACCTCTTCCCGCTGTGAGCAGCTGTCAGCATCGGCTCGCCCGCGACACGCAGGCACACTCACATCGCCGCCGCCGCTCGCGTCGCCCGCGACCGCCTCCTCGCCCCAGCCGAGGTCGCCTTCCCGCACTGGGCCCTCGCCCAGGCCAAAGACGCGCAGCATGTCGCCGACCCAGCGCGCGACGGCAACGAGCACGGCAATGTTGAGCACGCCCTTGGACGCTGCGCGCTCGTAAACGTTGGCCTTCGACACGAGATCGAGCAGCACGCTCATGCCGCGCGGCGTGTCGAACGAGTCGCACATGGCGCGCCGGAAGGCCAGCTGTGCATCCTGCAGCGCCGTGAAGAGCTGCGCCTCGGCCGTGCCGTAATGGTGGTTGCCGTCCGACCATGCCTCGCCGCGTGCCCGGTCCTCGCGCACGTGGCTGCGCACCGAGGCAAAGAAGTTCTGTGAATGGCGTCAGCTCCATCTGCGGAACCCCTCTCAGCACGACCCACGTTGAGCGTGCTCTCCACACCCTTGACCTCGGCCATCGCGCTCTCGCGGAAGTCCATCTTGGCACTCCAGCTCTGCAGCAGGAAGGCCAGGCGCAGGCGGCGCGGCGAGAAGCGCTGCAGTGCCTCGTCGATGGAGATGAAGTTCTTGAGCGACTTGGACATCTTGAGGCCCTCGATGTGCAGGTGGCCCGTGTGCAGGAAGTAGTTGATCCACTGCCCACACTGGTGGAACGCCTCGCTCTGCGCCAGCTCGTTGTCGTGGTGCGGGAACATGAGGTCCACGCCGCCCGAGTGAATGTCGATCTGCTTGCCGAGAATCTCGCTCGCCATGACACTGCACTCAATGTGCCAGCCTGGCCGGCCGGGACCCCACGGCGAATCCCATGCCGGCTCGCCGGGCTTCGACGTCTTCCACAGCGCAAAGTCGGACGGGCCGCGCTTGCCTGCCACAGTGGAGGCTCCGGTCGAAAGAGAGCCTGGAACGTACATGTCAGCAGCAGAGCGGGATATGCTTGTACGCGCGACTCACCCTCGCCTTCCTCCAGCAGCGACGTGTCGCCCTTGCTCCAGGGCGCGAGCTTGGCATAGCTGTGCGCTTCAGCCTCGCCGCTCTTCTTGCCGCCGTCGAAGGCACGCGTGTCGAACCAGACGTTCATCTTGCCGTTGCCCGGGCTCGGGTCCTCGTACGCGTAGCCGTTCTCCACGATCTTCTGCGTGAAGGTGACAATCTCGGGCACGTACTCGGTGACGCGTGTCGAGAGCGTCGGCCGCTCGACGTGCAGGCGGGCCATGTCGTCGTAGAAGCGCGCCTCCCAGTACGCAGCCAGCTTGCGGAACACTGACGGGTCCGTCACGGTGTGGCCGAGCGAGGCATCGAGATGCGGCGCAAGCACATCGGCAGATGCGTCGACCAGCTGGGCCGCCAGTGCCGCATCTTTCGAGCCGCCTGCAACGGCCATGGCAGCAGCAACCTGCGCCTGACGCGAGGAGTTCTGTCGAGACGATGCGGGTCAGACACGCTCTTCGCAGCGGACAGAGAGCACCGGGGCCGCTCGAGAGGAGCTGTCTGACCTCTGCAGCACTCACAAGGGCGTTGAACCACATGGCCGCCTTCGGCTCCGCCTCGACCACCTTTGCCTTCCACGCAGCGTCCGTCTGCCACAGCCGCACGACTTCTTCCCAGCGCGCCTCGTCCGAAGGTGCCTGCTCCTGTGCCGCAGGCGGCGGCGCGAAACGCGAGAGAGTGCGGCCGAAGTATACACCCCATGCCTCGCGGACCGTGTCGAGCAGCTCGCGGCTCGGCACGGCGTGCTGCCCGCGGAACTGCTGCACGAGATAAGCGTGACGCGCGCCGATGATGATCTTGTCGTCGATGTCCGTCACGTTCTGGATCAGCGTCACGTCGTAGGAGAAGTAGTCGCGCAGCAGGCGGCGGATGATGTCCTGTGTCACGTAGTTGCTGCGAAGCGCAGGTGAGTCACACGAGCATCGCACACTAGAGGTTCGTGCCGCTCCGACTCACCGGGCGTGGCCCATGTGGCTGGCATCATACACCGTCGGGCCGCAGTTGTACCACGTCACGCTGCGCCCGCGCATCGGCACAAAGGGCACCTTTGAGCGCGTGAGCGAGTTGTACACGTGCAGCACGGGCTTGGCGTCGGCGGGCGCCGGCGAGGGTGCCGTCCATGGCGGCTGCGTGACGCGCGGCGCGGCGGCGCCGGCAGCCGCGGCGGGCGCGGCGGCGGACTGCGACATGTGCAGGAGGGCGCAGCTGACGTGCGAGCGCGAGGTGAAGGCAGGTGCCGGGCGCAGGAGGCGCGGGTGCGAGAGGCGCGGGACGAGGAGCGGCGAGAGGCGGAGGAGCAGGCGGGGCATGCGCTGCGCGGCGGGCTGAGCGGTGCGCCGAGAGCCGAGAGGCGCGAGCGGCGGCGGGTGTGCAGCGAGGGTGTGGGTGCTGCGGTCGCGGCTGGTGGTGGTGCGGAGCGAAGCAGAGTGAGGGGCCCAGAGAAGCAGCGGGAGCACAGATCTGGCGCGGGAAGGAAGCGCGGGAACAGCTGCTGGAATGCGCCCGTGCAGCAGACAGCGGCGAGCCGCGGCAAAACAAGCCACGCCGCCTCGAGCTCGAGGCGCCCTCTCGGCACCGAGCCAAGCTCGCTGTGGCTGCCGCCTGGGCGCTCGTCGGGGGCAACGTCGTTCCCAGAACGCAGCGACACCTGCAGGCTGCTCGTGCTCGACAACCACAGAGAGGACGCTCGCAGTCAGGGTCCGTGGGCGATAAGAGCGTCGCATGAAGATGGCAGCCGGCGTCTGCGCACGGCGAGCGGATTTGCTTTTGGCAGCGCGCAGCGCACGGGCCGATGCTCACGGGCGCACCAACGGGCCTCGACGGCTTGTCTCTCCACCATCATCATCACTGCAAGGGCGTCCGTCGCGGCTGCTTCAGCCAGATCCTGCCGCCGCAACAAGCTGCGTCTGCGCCGCACACGACAGCGGAGCCTCGCGAGAACGCTCTCGCCGCCGCTCCCGCCGCGCCGCGCGGCGCGGGCCCCTGGCCGAGCGCTCGAGCGCCTAGGGGTGCGCGCGGGGTACACAGCCTCGATCCAGGCCTCGGAGAAGAGCTGGCCCGCAGCTTTCGGCCCGGAGTAGACGCCATACATTGCCGGCTGGCTGCCGTGCGGGCTCAGCAAGGCGATGTCAGATGAGGGCTCGAGACGGGCGGCGGCAGCCTCGCCTAGCGACCATACACGACACTCCGGCAGGGCTCCCAATATGCCGCAACGACCACGTCTCGCCCGCCCAGATGCCGCGAGCGGCAGCCGCTCGTCCAGAGACGCGGACGAAGAGGTTGTCCCGATGTCAGAGCGGCGCATCCATGCTCTCACATGCGACGAGGAAGACGAGGAGGAAGCTGCAGCAGATGCGCTGGACGAGCAGGGCTCAGTCATCGGAGATGAGGGTTCAGAAGAAAGGAGGAGCGCCTCGGACACCGGCGCTGTCTTGGTGCGCGACTACGCCAAGCCGCTGAGAAGGCGAAAGCCTGCCCTGTCGCCCATCAAGATCCCCGTCGAACGCACCGTCAGCTTCCACGCATCGACCCAGCCCGACTCGCGTGCCGGGCCCGAGGCCAGCGCCGACACGGACGACGATGACAGCTGGGATACCAGATCAACCACAACGGCCATGTCGAGCAGCACAAGCTACCAGGCCAGCTTCCTGCCGTCGTCGCTTGCACGTCGTGAGAACGAGCGGCGCGAGGCTGCACGCATGACGGAGCACGACGAGACGCTGCAGATCAACACCTACCGCCGTACGCCGCTGATCACGGGTGCACTAGCGCCGTTCAGCATCATGCTTGAGATTCCAGGCATCGTGAGGGTCTTAGCTGCACTGCTGTGCGCTCGCTGCTGACCCCAGTGCCTTGCAGACCGGTCGCTGGTATGTGCGCACCGGTCCGGACCGCAGACCTGTCGCCTACCGCAGCAACCCGGTGATCCTGGACGTCGGCCTTGCCATTTCGATCTCGGTTGCTGTCATAGCCAACTTTGCGATCGTCGGCCGCTTCCTGGAGCGGCTCTCTCCTGGCAGGTGTGTAAGAGCGGCCCTGTGACGGTGATTGAGCTGATGTGACATTCACAGTGCCACGACGCTTGCGATCGTCTGCTTCTGCGTTCATGACGCGATCAACATCGTTGCCCTGACGATCTTTGGAGTGGTGCACGCCGTCGACGACGGCTTCACGTATGCCGAGTCGTACTGGATGACCGCCGCTGCGACAGGTGCGGGCGCCCGGGCGCCACTGTGCGGGCCTGACTGACGCTCTCGCCCGCAGTGGCGTCGTGCCTCTGCACCTTTACTCTTGTGTGGGACTTTGTCAAGACAAAACGCTTCCGCCAGTCGGGCAGCGGCCTGACACGCAAGCAGAGCCGCCTCGTGCTTGTCATCATGTTTTTCCTCTGCTACCTCAGCCTTTCTTCGCTCTTCTTTGCGCTGGCGCACGACCCGTCGCTGCCCTTCCTCGACAGCGTCTACTTCACGATTCTGAGCTACGCGACTGTAGGCCTGGGCGACATCCTGCCCAACACCGTCGCAGCCAAGATCCTGCTCATCTGCTTGGCGCCCGGCGGCATCGTGCTGCTCGGTATCGTCATTGCCACGGCACGCGACACGATGCTCGAAGAGTTCGAGCTCAGCTACAAGCGACGGCGCATGGCGTTCAAGAGCGCCCTCGCCGAGCGCTCTGCTCAGCGCCGCGAACAACGCCGCCTCGGCCGCGCACTGCGCAAGGCTGGCCGAGGCGACGCACGTTCGGCGGTGGGGGCTAGACAGCAGCAGGAACCGCAGCAGCCGACATCTGGCTTCGCACCATTCCGCACGCTCAGTCGAGCATTCACTGCGACGAGCTTGGCGCTCCCTCGCACCGACACAGAGAAGACCGCCACCGACGACCGGTGTCCGGCGCCAGATGTCCTTGAGCAGGCCCGCTGCAACTCTCCCGAAGACTTGGAGAGCGACCCGCCGAGCGTGGACATCGAGAAGGCCGCGCCAGACGCTGCGATTGGCGCAGAGCCCGACACTGGGCGCACCATGGTGGAGGAAGTGGCCGAGATGGAGGACTATCTGCGCGACCGCCGACGACAGCTCGATGAGAACTGGAAGGACTTCCGGCGCGACCTCGAGCTCTCCGAGAAGCGCGAGTTCTGGCTCAAGCTGCTCGGCAGTGCCAGCCTCTTCGTCGCCTTCTGGCTCGTCGGTGCAGCCGTCTTCTCGGCCATCGAGAGCTGGTCGTTCTTCGACAGTCTGTACTTCGCGTTCGTGTTCAGCTCGACGATGTGAGTTGCGTGCTGCGCGAGGCCGTGATGCACTGATCGCTGACGCCGCCTCCCGCAGAGGATATGGGTCAGTTGCGGGCTGCAGCTGCTAACGTTATGCCGCTGACAAAGAGACGTCCACAGAGACTTCGCTCCTCGGACGCCCGCTGGAAGGTGTGTCTGCCGCGAAGGTCGACCTAGGCTCTGCCGCTGACCATGCGATCGCAGGGCTTTCTTCATCGTATGGTCGCTCGTGGGCATCGTGCGTGGCTGTCCGCCTAGTCTGCTTCGCTTGATGAATGCACGGGCTGACCTCGCTCGCAGGGCATCCTCACTGTGCTCTTCGCCGTGCTCACTGATGCATGGAGCAACGTGGCGCTGCGGCGCGGCCGCAAGCGCAGCCTCAAGCCGACCAGCTTCAGCATGACTGTGCGCAACTGGCTCAAGCGGAAGAAGCCCGGTCCGCCGGCACCGGACGCAGCCGACGAGAGCGCGCCGGCTCAGGCTGGTGAGTGCGGTGCGGCTTTGTCTCTGGAATGTACTGAGCCGCAATGCCTACAGGCGATGCCAAGCGGTCACCATCGCCGGACCAACGACTGGCGCCCGACGCGCCTGAGGACGACAGAGGCGACACCAGACCCGCGTCGCCTGCTCTCTCAGAGATCGGAGAGAGCACCACTGCACCGGAGGAGCTGCCGGTCGAGCTCGCGCGCTCTGCTCTGACCGTGCATCGGCTGGCCTCGCACATGATGCGCGAGAGTCTGCGCAAGCACATCTCGCGCGCATCGCCCGAGGCATCCGCCTCGCTGTGGAATGTCGAGGGCCGGCTGCGGCAGCGCCGCAACGACCATCCCGAGGGACGCACGCGCATCCGCGAGGACGAAAAGGCCGCGCTGCGACAGGCGGCCGAGGGCGAGGGCGTGCTGGAGGATGCCGTCGAAGCGTTCATCGAGGTCTTTGCGCTGGAGGAGCACCTGCATGAGCTCCTGGCCGTGGCGTCGTCGCTGGGAGAGCACCTAGCCGAGCTGCACGAGCTGCGACGCGATGCGGCGCAGCGCGCCGAGGACCAACCAGAGCCAAGTCAGGATGCTCACGAGGCAAGCACCGAGGACGCTGCGCCTCTCGAGCGAATTGGAGAAGCAAACGCAAGCTGAGCCGCACCACACTGTATCTATACCCCCTTCGCGACTGGTAACAAGACACTCTCATTGCCACACACGACACGCCGGCACAGTCGCATAGATGCGTGAAACGCCCGCAACGTCAGCTGTGCGCGGCTCATCGCTGTCATACCTGTTGGTGTTGAGGTGTTGAGACGCATGCGGGGGGAAGAAGGAGAGGTGTCATCTAGGATGCCTAGCTCCTCCGCAGGTGGGCGGACGACGCGGCTTCGGTCAACACTCGCCGAGGATAGTGCTTGCGATGGCATCGACTTGCGCTTGTCAAGCAGCTCTGCGAAGCGGTGCGGCGCGAATTCCGAGCCGAAGTCGGAGCTTGCAGGCGCGGGAAGCGAGGAGATGGACGCGAAAGATGCTGGGACACTGGCGAGCGACGCATCTGGAGCGGAGACTCCCGTCATCGCTGCTGCCGACATCCAGAGATCGGCATCGGAGAGCATGGCTTGCGCTTGCACCTCTGGCAGCGCGTCGAGATAGGCCATGTCGTCTGCATCGAGCGCGGAGCGGGAAGACGAGGCTTCGCTTTGCGAGCTGCTCGTTCCGTAGGTCTGCGATACGATTTGCGCAGGCCGAGAGGCTTGTGCGCTAAGCAGCGGCGCAGCGTTCGTAGGGTCACCGCTGCGACGCCGCTTGTTGGCGCCTGCGGGAGCAGCCATGGCGCTGTAGTCGACCGAGAGAGGCGGCCAGGCGACCTGCGGCGAGGCGGCGCCATCGCTCGGCTGCCCAGCGTCTGCCGGCGCCTTGCGCGTGCCTGCGCCCGCTAGCAGCGCATCAACCTGCCGCCGAATGTCGAGCAAGCCATCGGCCAGGCACTCGCGACGCTCGCGCTCGCGCACGGCAGCCTGCTCGAGCCCCTCGCCGGCGCCCACGGCGGCGCGCCACACGGCCAGCTGGGCCTCGGCGGCGGCAAGCTGGCGTTGCAGCGCGCGCGTCAGCTGGCGCTCGGCGTCAAAGTCGGCCTCGAGCGTGGCGACGCGGTGCGCCAGCTCGTCGGTGTGCTGCTTGCGCCGCAGCCGCAGCGCGGCCTGTGCGGCCGCGTTGCGCGAGCGCTGCTGGCGCGGCGACGTGGCGCCTTCGGACGGCGCCTCGTCGCTGCGAGGCGACGGCGACATGGCGTGCGCAGAAGTAGGGGGTGCTGAGTGCAGAGGTGGGTGAGGTGGTGCTCGATGCACAGGCAGTGCAGGTGGCGGTGGTGGGAGAGCGGAGTGACGAGCTGTTCGCACGCCTGCCAGCCGGGCGGAGCAAACCGCCGGCGCGCCTTGAGCTGGCAGAGGAGTCGCGAGCCCGGCATCGGGGCGGCAGCACGTGTCCGCTCCGGACTGCTCCCACGCCTCCACTCAGTGCCGCAGAGCCGCCGGCCCAGCAGCCGCCGGTGCAACTCTCGCACCTACGCTCCTTGCCCGCACTCCACCACACCCTCAACATGTCCGTGCCCAAGACGATGAAGGCCGTGCAGGTGCGCGGCGGCAAGGGCGCGTCGGACAAGCTCTTCCTCGACGACGTCGACGTGCCGCAGCTGCGCGACGGCGAGGTGCTCGTGCGCGTCCTCACCGCCGGCGTCAACCGCATGGACTGCCTCGAGCGCGAGGGCCAGTACCCCGTGCCGGCGCACTCCAACGGCATCATGGGTGTCGAGTATGCCGGCAAGGTCGTCGCCAGCAACGCAAGCGACGGACCCAAGGTCGGCGACGAGTGAGCAGACTCGAGCCGCGCTGCCTTGCGCTCTGATTGACCGAGGACCCGCGCTCAGGGTCTTTGGCCTGACGGTCGGCGGCTGCTACGCCGAGTATGTCGCCGCGCCTGCATCGATGCTGCTGCAGAAGCCTGCGGAGCTCTCGTTCGAAGAGTGTGCAGCTGTGCCTGAAGTGTCAGTGCACTCTTCGCGCTCTCACACTACCTTGCTCATCGTTCCGACTGCAGCTGGCTCACCGCCTACCAGGCGCTTTTCTGGCTCAACGACCTCAAGAAGGGCGAAGATGTGCTCGTTCACGCCGGCGCCAGCTCCGTCGGTCTGGCGGCCGTGCAGCTGGCGCGGCGTCACGGCGCACGCAACATCTACGTCACTGCCGGCTCGCCGGAGAAGATCGAGACGTGCAAGAGCGTCGGCGCCACCGACGGCATCAACTACAAGGACGGCGACTGGGCGGAGAAGGTGAGCTGCTCGGGTGATGCCATGCGCTAACGACTGCTCATCACCTGCACCGCAGCTCAAGAGCCTCACTGGTGATGGCGGCGTGGACGTGATCCTGGACGTGAGCGTCTGCCACGGGGCTGCCTCATCGCTGTACTAATCGTCGCCGCGTAACAGTTCCTCGGCGCCTCTTACTTTGCCCAAAATCTCGCCTCGCTCAAGCGCGACGGCCGTATGTCGATGCAGGGTGAGTCCTTCCCATGCCGCTGCGCAGCTCTTCTGCTCATGCTACTGGACAGGCTTCATGGGCGGCGTCAAGGTGGATGACACGAGCCTGGCGCCGATCCTGATGAAGCGCCTGCGCATCACGGGCTCGACGCTGCGCTCGCGCGACCTCGAGTATCAGGGGCGTCTGTTGCAGGAGCTGCAGAAGCAGGGCATCATCGATGCGCTCGTCAAGGCGGAGCAGGACAACAAGCACCGCATCGTGATCCACAAGGTGGGTGTCTGCCACGACAGACGCTTGGCCTGCGCAGCTCATTGACTCCTTCTGCCAGGTCTTCGACCTCGCGCAGGTCAAGGAGGCGCACGACATGATGGAGGCCAACCAGAACAGCGGCAAGATCGTGCTGCGCGTGGCCAGGGACTGAGCGGCAGCGTTGTAATTTGAAATAAGTGGGAGTCTAGAGCGTGAGCCAATCATGAGGGTCGTGAGAGAGGTGAAGGAGGCGAGCAGTCTACGCGAGCGAGCGTGCCATCGCGGCGACCTCGAGCTTGCGCAGCGAGCCCTTGAGATGGCGGCCGCCCTTGCCGCAGTTGATCTCGAGCCAATCCTCCATGTCGGCGCGGATCTCGCGCAGCTCGTCGGTGATGGGCAGTGCGCCGTCGGCACGGACAGACACCGGGTTGAGGAGAACATCGAAGAGGCGGCCCCAGAGGTCCACCTGCCAGTAGCGGCGCAGCGGCTGGGCAATGCGGTAGCGCGTGCGGCCGTCCTCGCCCGTCGTGGCGGCCGTCTCGATGTAGCGGCCGAAGAGCAGGCAGTAGGCGACGGACGCGACGCCGAAGTAGTCCGGCTGGTACGTCCACGCCCGGCCCTCGCGCATCTCGGGACAGTCGCGCTCGTCTGCGTTCCAGTCGGCAACGAAGCCCTGCCCGGCGGGCATGCGCGTCACGTCGATGGCGCGGCCAAAGTCAATCAGCGTGATGCCCTTGGACGCCCAGCCCGCCGAGCCATCGCGTGCGTAGGCGTTGCTCCACGTCTGCCCGCTCGGCGCTTCGTCGAGACGCAGCAGGCAGTTGTCGATCTTGAGGTCGCCGTGGATGAACCCGGCCGAGTGCAGCGCATCGACCAGGCGCATCAGCTCGATGGTGAAGAAGATTGCGAGCACCTCGTCGACACCCGTCTGGCCCCCGCCGCTGCCGCCGGCTGCCAGGCTCGCGCTGGCAACACCGGCGGAGGCCGCAGTGTTGACTACATCGAGCAGCGTGCCCTTCTCCGCGTACTCGAGCAGCAAGAAGGACTCATCGGCGTAGGTGTAGAAGCGGCGCGCGCTGATGATCGAGCTCAGCGTCGCAGCATCGAGACGGGCGCGCAGCTGGCCGAGGATGTAGAACTCCCAGCGGTTCGGCGGCGACTCGACCTTGACGGCGACGAGCCGCTTGCGCTCCGCCTCCTCCTCGTCCTCCTCGGCCTCAGAGTCGATGGACAGGTCGGCGAGGCCGTTCGAGAAGGATGAGTCGCCCATAACGCCGCCGATGGCCTTGCGCTTCGGCGGCGCGCAGCCAGTCACGTCCTCCGCAAGGAAGACGGAGCCAAAGCCGCCTTCGCCGAGGAGGGCGCGCACAAGGAACGGGTGGCCATCGATGTCGACCTTCCACTCCTTGGTCGACGACGATGCTCCAGACGATGCTGTCGAGCGGCGCATGTGCGCCTTCGACCGCTTGCGCAGCGCAGCCAGGCGACCCTCTGCAGGCTGAGACGAGAGGTCGACGAAGTCCGGCGAGCTCTCCAGTGGCAGCTCGAGGCCGGCTAGGATGGCGGAGATGACGTCCGGATCGCAAGGAGAGCAGGGATTTGGGATTGCAGCGGCCTGCAGCGCAGGCGATGCTGGCTGCACCACGCTGATGCTGTCTTCGTCCTCGTCCTCCTTGAGAATGAGCGTCTCTCCCAGGCGCTGGTGGCCCAGCCGGCCCGTCTGGTCGTCGGCCGCCCGTGCAATGGTGTAGCCTTTCGACAGGTCACTCTTTTGCCGGTCCCAGTCGAGCGAGCCACTGAGCTCGCCCTCACCCTCCTGCCCGCTGCTGCTTGCCCACGAGCGGTCGATGTCGGCCGGAGCGGCGGCGCTGCGGTCCAGCAGGAGCATGTCGCCCCCGACCTGCTCGCGCAGCACGCTGTCCTCTGCGGCCTCGAGGATGCGAGAGTCGATCTGCGAGCGTCTGCTGTCGCGCGTGCGACTGGTGGTGTGGCCGGGCGTACGGTTGGCCATCGTGAAGCGCGTCATCTCCGTGACCTCGGTGACGCGCGTGAGGTTGTGAAACATGTGCTCGTGCAGCGGGTTGCCGTTGCCGTCGAGCTCAGCCTCGGCCTCTCCGTCCGACTCCGACTCCTCGTCCTCCTCGGCAAAGGCGCCAGGGTCGACACGCTGGGCGCGGGACGCAGCGATCTCGGTCTCGAGACGTGGCACAGCAGCGAGCGGCTTGCGCACCGCGCCGGAGCTGGCGCCGAACGCGCTCTTGGCTGGTGTCGCAGGCACTGCTGCGGGCGCGAAAGAAGGCTGCGGTGCTGCAACTTGCTCCGGCGCAGCTGCCGGTGCCAGAGCCTGCATGGCGGGAGCCGGAACGTGGCGTGCCATCGGCGTCGGTGTCGGCGGCACATCACGAGAGCCCGAGAGCATGCTTGCAGGCGCACGATGCGCCAGCGGCAGGAGCTCATCCTCGTCCTCGTCGTCCTCGTCGGTGGAGTCGTCGCTGTCGCTTGACTCGTCCTCGTTGAAGTAGCCATTGACCTCGGCGAGCGCAGCCGCCGTGACCATGGTGACCGTCGGCTCGCCCATCCGTCGGCCTCCCTGTCGCCGCACTCGTGGTGCTGGCTCTTCGTCGCTGTCCTCTTCGGCGGCAAATGCGGACGGCGGCGGGGCAGCGCGCGGAGACGGGGCAGCTGGCGGCGAGGCAGGTCGCTTTGCCTCTGGTGAATCGTATACAGCTTGCGCGACGGCTGGTGGCGAGGCGGGACCTGCGGTTTGCAGCGACTCCTGCGTCTCGTCCACCTCCATCTCAACATCGTCGTCGAAGGCGTCTTGCTCAACCTCAGGCTCCTCGAGAGGCCGAGGAAGCCACACGCCGATGAAGTCGTTGAGATGCGCCCACGGATCCTTGTGCACGTCCAGCTCGATGCCTCGTTGCAGCGCGATCAGCTCTTCGACCGACATCTCGCCGGCGTCGACGCCTGCAGGTGGTGTCGAGTAGGCGTCGACGTGCGCGAGCCTGTACATCATGTGCACGGGCAGCTTGAGGCGCTCCTCGCGCTTGCCAGTCGGGGCCTTCGAAGCGGCAGCGGCAGGCGCGGCTTCGCGGCGTGAGCGCGAAGGCACTGCCGAGCGTGCTGCGCCTCGCGCAGCTCGCACTTCCGCCTCGGTGAGACTGCGTTTTGTGTCCGCTCCGTAGAAGGCCAGAGGATCGTCACGCAACCGCTGCGCAGCCTTGTCCTCCTCGCTCTCCGCAAAGAGGCCCTTCGCGACGGCAGCTTTCCGCGGAGGCGTGTCTTCCTCGTCGCTGTCCTTGAAGACGGCGAGAGCGCGGCCCTCGTCGCGCGATGGTGTCGGCATAGCAAGGGGGCGCTTGGGCGCGCGCTGCGGCAGCACCTCGCCCTTCCATGGACGCGCCGTCGAGCCAGTCGCCTCCTGGCCGCGCACAGCCTGCGATCCCAGCTCGTCCCAGCCAGCTGGACCACCACCGGCGCTGACGATGTCGTCATCGCGGAACACGTCCAGCTTCCGTCCGTTGTTCTGTGCAGGCATGAGCCGCGAGCCTGCGAGTCCGGCGTTGCCGCCAAGGCCCCGCACGACGTTTGCGGACCTGCTAGGCCCGACGCCGGCTGAGCGCCCGTTGCTCTGCACACGCTCGCCAAGGGTCGAGCGGTCGGCCGAGGCCATAGCAGCGGCCAGAATGGCGCGGAAGGGCGGCGCTTCACCGGCAGCGGCGTCCATCGCTGTTGATGCGGTGACGCGCGCCTGAAACTCGCGGTACTTGCGCCGGATGCGGTCGACGGGCTCAGCGCTGCGGGCAATGCCGAGCTTGTAGGTGCTGTCGGCCTGGTCGTAGCTAAAAAGGGCTGTCAGCAGCGCAGCAGAAGCGTGCCAGCCACAGAAACTCACCTGCCGACGTTCTCCAGCACCAGCGCCAGCTCCTCGTACAGCGCTGCCAGCGCCGTGCCGATCTCCTGCGCGAGCAGGAACTGGAAGATGTGCTGCGGCTTGTCGCAGACGCGTGCGTACTGCACCCAGAGGCGCAGGTAGCGCACGTCCTGGGCGTAGCGAGTGTGGCCCTTGAAGGCACGCGTGGCGCGCTCGAGCAGCTGCACAAGGCGCGGCGCGTGCGCCGGATACGAGTCGAGCGCCCACTGCACGTAGCGCGTCCACGGCTCGAGCGGGTCGTCGACCTCGGTGCCGGACGCCGTGGCGCTGGAGCACTCGAGCTCGAACTCGACGGCGCGCTCAGACAGCGCCCGCGCACGCTCCGACGGCGGCAGCGCAAGCGTCGAGGAGAGAGCGACGGCGCTGCGGCCCGCCGCCGAGCGCGTGATGTTCTCCTTGGCCGCCTCGAGGCGGGCAATGTCGATGACGGGCGTGCAGCTCGTCTGCTCGAGGCCGCCGCCAGGCGTGCGCGCCGGCGTCTTGAGCAGCGAGCTGACGGCCGAGGGCCGCATCGGCGTCTGCGCCGGCTGCAGGCTCTGCAGCGGCGCGCCCGTCATGGCGTCCGCAGGCAAGGGAGCAGGTGGAGCAGGTGCCGGAGGTGAGAAGAAACAGAGCAGGGAGAGGTGAGAGGTTGGGCAGAGAGAAGGGCACGTCTAGCTTGAGGTCTTGAGGTCTTGGTGGAGAGAGGCAGAGGCGCAGCAGGCGCACCGCTCGCATGACCGCTGCCGCGCTGCTCTCGCTGTGCCGCCGCGCCTCCCGCTCGCACGCCAAAACAGCAGCAGGCGCCGCGCCGCGCGCCACGGCGGCAGGACGCGCCGGAGTGTTGCTGTCACGTGACGTAATGCACGCTCCCACGCTCAGCGCTTAGGCCCACCTCGCCTCATGCTGCTGCTGGCCAGTGACTCGATTATGATTCGTTCGTTGATGTACAGGAAAGGGAGCAGATGCAGGCAGGGCAGATGGGGGACGGGCGGACACGGCAGACTCCGCCTCGCTCTAGCATGCGAGGTCAGGCCCGCAGCCACGCAGTGCTGCTTGCAGCGTTCAGCGTGACCAGCCGTTGAAGAGCCTGGTCGGACGAAATCAGCGCTGTCCCTGGCACAAGCTACCACACAGCCACTCACCCAATGTCGTCGGCGCCGTTCATCGGGCCGTTGCAGCCGACGGGCTCCTCCTCCTCCTCGGCCTGCTGCGTGCCGCTCTGCAGCACATGGCCATTCTGCCCGTTGACCACCGCCGCAGGCTGGGCCGGCGTCGCCATCTTGTCGTCGTTGGCGCCCGTGCCCGGCGCATCGGCGACGACGGCCGGCTGCGGCGTGCCCTTGGGGCCGGCAATGCGCGTCGTGCCCGCCTTGATCTTGGCGTTCTCGCTCCGCAGGTCCTCGAGGTGCGTGAGGTAGCTGTCGTCGACGCCGCCGGTGACGTACTTGCCGTCGAAGACGGAGCAGTCGAACTGCTTCAGCTCGGGGTTGAATTGCCGCACCGAGTCGATGAGGTCAGGCAGCGTCTGGTAGATGACGCGGTCGGCTTGGATGTGGCTGGCCACCTCCTCCTCGGTGCGGCCGTGTGCCACGAGCTCGTGCCGGTTCGGCATGTCGATGCCGTACACATTCGAGTAGCGGATCGGCGGCGCGCAGCTCGCCATCACGACGCGCACGGCGCCGGCATCGCGCGCCATCTGGATGATCTCGCGGCTCGTCGTGCCGCGCACAATCGAGTCGTCGACGAGCAGCACCGACTTGCCCTTGAACTCGAGCGCCATGGCGTTGAGCTTGCGGCGCACATTCTTGCGCCGCGTGCTCTGGCCGGGCATGATGAACGTGCGGCCGACGTAGCGGTTCTTCACAAAGCCCTCGCGGTACGGGATGCCGAGCGTCTGCGCTACCTGCAGCGCCGCGACACGGCTCGTGTCGGGCACAGGAATGACGACGTCGACGCTCTCGCCCCGCGCCTCGAGCACGCGCTTCACCTCAAACGCCAGCTTGTCGCCCATCGCCATGCGCGAGCGGTACACGCTCACGCCGTCGAGCACACTGTCGGGCCGCGCAAAGTACACGTACTCGAAGATGTCGGGCGCGAACGTGTAGGGGTTCGCCGACGACGGCTGCGGCGTCAGGATGCGGCGCGACACGGCGTTGCGCGTGATGATGACGGCCTCGCCCGGCCGCACATCCTCAAAGTCCTCGAAGCCGAGCGCGTCGGAGACGACGGACTCGGACGTGAAGCACCAGTCGTCGCCGGCCTCGGGCGACTCGGCGGAGCGCCGGCGGCACATGCCGACGGGGCGGATGCCGTTGGGGTCGCGGAACGCGATGATGCCGAAGCCGGCCAGCATCGCCACGCAGGCGTAGCCGCCGTGCGCCTGCTTCATGAGGCCGCCAATGGCGGTGAAGATATCCTCCTCGTTGATACTGAGGAGCACGCACGTCAGCGCTGCGGCGCAGCCCAGGCTCTGCGCGGCACTCACCGGAACTTGCCGGTCGCCTGCAGGTTGTTGGCGAAGATGTTGAGCAGCATCTCCGAGTCCGAGTCGGTGTTGATATGCCGATGCGCCTCGGCATCGAGGAAGGATCGCAGCTGCGACGTGTTGATGAGGTTGCCGTTGTGCGCAAAGACGATGCCGTACGGCGAATTGACGTAGAAGGGCTGCGCCTCGGCGTGGGCGCTGGAGCCCGCCGTCGGGTAGCGGACTGTAGGCACGGGTCAGTAGGTGCAACGTGCACACTGATGCAGCCTGTGCAGCTGCGCACAGCGCAGAGAGGAGTGCAAAGGAGGACGGCGCCTGGCGAAGCAGCTCGCGCCCGAGGAACGGAAGCAGCTTCTGCTGCAGACCGACCCCACCGCCTTCACGCCCTGGCGCACTGCCCACACCCATGCCAGCCACCACACGCACCATGCCCAATGCCCATGCTGCCCTGCAGGCGCGAGAGCGCGCCGGCGTCGAAGACGTCGCGCACCATGCCGTTTGCCTTGCACTGGTAGAAGCGGCCGCCGGCGCCGCAGGTGACGATGCCCGCCGCATCCTGGCCGCGGTGCTGCAGCAGCGAGAGGCCCTCGTTGATCTCGGGCGCGGCGGCGGCGCGCGTCTGTGCGAGGAGCAGGGCGAGGATGCCGCACATGGTGGGCGATGCGAATAGGGTGAGGGCGAGAGAGCAGGTGCGAAGCGCTGGGCTGCGTCCGGGGTCCTTCCCGGCGGCGCAGATCTCGCCTCGCCTCGCTGCACCGCTGCCGCTGCGCCCGCGCCCGGTGACTCGCCGGGCGCCGCTGCTCCAAAAAATCGCAAGCCACCGCCGCGCCCCGAAATGAAGGGCAGTCGCGCCCACTCTGCGCGCGCGACGCGTGCCTGGCTGCACGTGCTGCGAGCACCTTATTCCCACGCGCTGCGCCGCCGGCAGCACGGTCCGCCGCAAGGTCACTCCATCTGCCGTCAAGGCGGCCACATTCGGCAACGAGAGCAGCAGTTGCAATCGGATGGAGCACAGGCTGCGTCGAGCTTGGCGTGTCTGCCGAGCGGCGAGCTGTGGCTTGCGTTCCTGCGCTGCTGTCTGCGCGTCGAGAAGTCACCGAGCGCCGCGCCGCGAGATGCTCAAGGGGCGGTGGAGGCGGTGTACGACGCCGCAGGTGTGCCTCCAGTCTCTGTGCTGCAACACAACAGCTCAGGGCTTCTTCTCGCCGTCTTGGCCTCCGACTCAAGCGCTGCAAGTTCGGCTGAGCAGCTGCGCCGCGCATGGAGGCTGCTCGCTGCGCTGCTGAGGAGCGGTACCGCTCGGCCCCCTTAGCGCGGCCGCTGCTGCCCAGGAACACGCCATGTGGCCGCGCCCGCATCGTGCTTCCCGACCACGTCCATCTATCTATTCCCCAAGCAGCCGTCGCTATGTTGGCCTTGCACTCGCTGCTCCTCTTGCTGCTCGGCGCCGTTGCCACCGCAGCCGCAGCCGCCGTCGAGCCGCGCGGCCTCGTCACGCAGTACCCCGGCACCAACCTGCTGGAAGCGCGCTACCCGAACGCCATCACGGCGCGCTACAACAGCACCGTCATGGTCCTGCCCATCGCACGCAGCCTGGCACAGAGCCTCGTGCCCGCCGGCGTCAGCCTGCTGCCGACGCACCCCGTGCCCGGACTCGCGGCCGACCAGTGGCCTCTGGTGCTGCAGGCGGGCCTGGACCAGGATCTGCACAGCAACGGCCTGCCTGCTGGTGACTTCTACGTCACGCGCCTCGCGGTGAGCAGCTGGTGTAAAAATGCTCTACTGACTGTATGCTGATGGAGGCGGATCGCAGGTGCCGTGGACAGACCAGTCGGGCGACGGCAAGACGCCGTTCATCCACCAGCCGGCGCTCGCTCTCTCCATGTGCGGCGTCATCCCGCTCCGATCTCGTCACCTCTGCTGACTCCTGCATGCAGTGATGTGCTGCCGCTCTTCACGCGCGTCCTGACGGCCGCTCGGCTGGTCTACTCGCTCTTCACGCCCAACCCGGGCGCCTCGGCAGACCTCGGCGGCGGCCGCGAGGGCTCGTCGGCCAAGACGCTGCTCGGCAAGCTGGTGTACGACATCAATGTCGCGCGCACTGCGCCAGGACAGGAGAAGTACAGGTGAGCAGGACCTTGCGGCGGACTGTCAAGGCGGCAAGCCAGCGCTGAGATTGCCGCGCAGCCTCGATCTTTTCCTTGACTTTGCGAACCAAGGCTATGTGAGTCTTGTGCGAGGCTGCGCCGCTCCACCGCTGACCGCCCTCGCAGGCCAATGCCACGCTCAACTCATGTGTCTACCACCCGACCACGTACGACCTGCCCGAGACCAACCCGTACTTCGGTGCGTGCGCTGCGCGTCCAAAGCTTGCGCACCCAGCTGATGTCCCGGCCAGTGACTGGCGACGTGACGCTGGGCAATGCGTTCGTGCCCGGACTTGCGCAGACGTTCAAGAATGTGCAGGGCCTGCGCGCCGGCGAGCACTTCCTCGAGGTGCGTGCCTCCTGCTCTGCTCACCTGCCAGCACACGCTGACCCGCGCCTGCAGACGCTCTTCCAGCCCTGCGTCGGCACGGCCAAGTTCCCTTCCAGCTGATCCGCACCACATCTAGACGTGCGCTTGTGACGATAATCTAATTATAGGCCAGTCGAACGGGGTGGCATCGGTCGTGGTCATAAGTCGAGCTGGCTCGGTGGGATATCAATGAGGGAGCGCGAGATTGGGGGGCTTAGATGCCGTAGGTGCCCTTGAACCTGGGCACAGCAGCGTCAGCGCGCAGTCCTCGCTTCATCCTATCACAACTACTCACATGCCGAGCAGCAGGCCCTTGCCCTTGGCCAGCGACGTGACCCACTCGCCGAGCACGACGATGCTGAGCTGCGACGCGCCGCCGGACGTGCCGATGGGCACGACCATGATGGCGCCCGGCGGCTTGTACGCCTTGATCGTGTTGGACTGGAACAGCGCGGCGACGATGTTGGCGGCGACGGCGGGCGCCTGTGCCGAGGCGGACATGTACGTCTTGGAGCCCGGCGCGTTGTTGGCGTCGCCGATGGCGAACCACTTGTCGAGCTCAGCGTGCTCGACGCGCAGGCTCTGCGCGTTGACCTTGATGCGCTTCGAGTCGTCGAGCGCCGCGTCGGGCAGGAGCTGCGTGTTGGGCTTGCCGCCGCTGGCAATGAGCACAAAGTCCGTCTTGAGCGGGCCGGCGGGCGTGCTGATCTCGACGGCCTCGCTGAGCAGCTCGGCAGAGTTGACAGACTCTGGCAGGTCAATCTTGGCTTCGTACTGGACCGTCACGCCGAGCTTGACGAGCTGGTTGTGCAGCTTGGAGGGGAACGCCGGCTTCCAGTCGGGCGAGAGCAGCGTCTTGCCGCTCGTGCACAGCGTCACCTTCTTGTCGGGGTGCACGTCCTTGACCTCGCCCGCGCTGCAGAGGGCCTGTCAGCCTTCTGCGCTGGCGCTGCGCTGCAGAAGCACTCACAACTCAATGCCGACCGGCCCGCCACCAACAATGAGGATGCTCTCTGCACGCGCCACCTCGTCCTGCTTCTTCTTCAGCGCCGCCTTGGCCTCTGCCGTCACGGCGTCCTCGGAGCGCATGGGTGAAGGGTAGGTAGAGCTAGGGCACCGTCAGCCGCCGTCCGGAGCCGCTTCAATCGGCGCACTCACCCAGTAGCAATGACGCCGAGGTCCAGCGCAATCTCGGTGCCGAAGCCGTCGCGCGCCTCCTCGAGCGTGACGCTGCTGTTGCTGATGGCGGTGACCTTGGTGAGCGGCAGCACGACGTGGCGGCTGCCCTCTTTGAAGAAGCCCTTGAGCGGCGCAAACATCTGCTCCTCGCTGCCCGGCTTGACGGCGGCGCGCAGGCCGCCGATGGGCCAGTAAGCCGACTCGTTGGAGTCGATGAGCACCTGCGGGAGGAGTCAGCAGTGGCACGTGGCGGTGCGCGTGGTGGAGGACTGACGATGCGGTGCGAGGAGGGCAGCTTCTTCTCGAGCTGGCGCGCGAGGGCTGCGCCGCTGGAGGCGCCGACGATGACGACGTTCTTAAGATCGGACATGGCGGGGTTTAAGGTGGAGGAGAGGTGGTGGTGGGCAGCAGCAGCAGCAGCGGCGGCGGCTGCCTTATGTATGCGCAAGCAGCGTGGAGGCCGTGCGTAAGCGCAAGGCGCACGAGACGCGCCGCGCACGAATTTCGCTGAACCCTGCGTCGGCCGGCCTGACATGAAAGCTCGGGCGCGCCTGCCCGCTGTGCTTCTCTCCGCCGCGCAAGAGGCCTCTTTGCTGCGTCTGTGCTGCTGTGAGCTCGGCAGGCTTTCGGCTTGTACCTCACTTGCTCCTGTCTGGCCCCTCTGCGGAATACTCGCTGCTTCCATGCGTTTGTCACGGCCACGGAGAAGCACATCCGAGGCGCACCAGGCCGCGGACGCGCGCGCTCGGTGCCGCCCGGTGGTCACCTCGCGCCCCGTCGAGCTCCGCACGCCTGCTTCGCGCTCCGCCCACTTCGAGACCAGGCACAGGCACATGCCTCGGCGGACATAGCAGCTTGTCTGCGGACGGTAGCAGCTTAAGTCCGCAGTCGAGTCCTTGCCTCCTGATGCTGCGTGCCGGCATGCTACGGAGCGGCATCGTGCGGCGCACAGGTGCGGCCTGCGCTAGCACGACATCGTGGCGCTCTAACCTTCCCTCACGCACAGCCGCAGGCGTCGGATGCGGCTGCCGCCCACAGCCGCGGTGCATCGCAGCAGACAAGCGCAGCAGAGCGCTCAGTTGGTCTAGCACACTCCAGACGTCAAACAGTGAGGTTGAAATCATCAGCGCAGCTAGGCGTGTATGAGATTCCGAAAACGTGCGTGCAGGTGACAGTAGGGTAGGCAGCTTAGGCGGCAGGAGCGAGGAAGGGGTAACTGGGTGGCCCAAAAGCGGGAAAGACGGGAAGCACGGCGCTGGTGAAGCGGTTTTACTTGCGTGTGTTCGTGACGGCAGCGAGCGCGGACGAGGTGTCGAGGTGGAAGAAGGGTGTGAGGCTCTGGTTCCAGATGACGGGCACGGAGCGGATGGACTCGGCGTCGCCGTCGATGCTCGAATTGTCGTCCTCATGCTTGGTCTGCGAGGCGAGGTGCGGCACGCCCGTGCTGTGCGGCGAGAGCTTGACGTCGTCCGACGACGACGTCGAGGAGCGCGTGTTGCGCACCGTCGTGGGCACGATGGCGTTGGGGTCGACGAGGAAGGGGTCCGTGTACGGCTCGCGCGGCGCCACGTTGACGTGGCTGCGCGTGGCGTCGCGGTCGCCGGCCAGGCCGGCCTCGAGCTCGCTGAGGCCCTGGCGGTTTGGGCGGAAGACGGCCGGGTTGCGGCCGTCCTGCAGGGCGTTGTCGATGGCGTTGGCACGGCGGTCGGCCTCCTCCTCCTCCTCGCGCCCGTCGTTGTCCTCGTGCGTGGCGCGCACGACCGGTGCAATCTCCGTCACGAGGCGGTTCGCCTGGCCCGTGCCGAAGCCGCCGGCAAGCAGGCCGCGGCGGATCCAGGGCGAGAGAATGCCGCTGAAGTGCCACTCAACCGTCTGGCCGGCGTAGCGCTCGAGCGACTTCTTGACGTCGACGAGCGTCTGGATCGACGTCGTGTCGACGTTGGCGACAGACGAGAAGTCGAAGATGAAAGCACGGAGCAGCGGGCGCGGGTCGTCGGCGGCGTTGGCCTCGGCCTCGAGCTTGGCACCGTGGCGCTCAATGGCGTTGCGGCGCGCAGAGCCGCAGAGTACGGAGCGGCCGACCTTGCCGAAGATCGGGTTGACCGGTCCGGGGTCGTTCCACGGGCGGTCGCCGTTGGTCTTGTACAGGCTCGTGGCGCCGGGGCGCGTGAGCTGCTTGGCGCGGTCGATGAGCAGGTCGCCGAGGTGCGAGGCGTTCGGGTAGGTGAAGGCCTCCTCGAAGCGGAAGATGAGCACGCCCGGCGGCGGCGGCTCGACGTGCACGGACGGGTCGCGCAGGCCGTTGCCGTCGTCGAGCGGCACGAAGACCTCGCGCTGCGGCACGTTCGCATCGCTGTTGCGGCGCGGCGTCACCGTGCCGTCGCCGTGGCTGATGCGCACGATGCCCATCCAGCGGCCGCGCGGGCGCGCGATGCGGATCAGCAGCAGCGCCAGCGACGCGGCAACGGAGAAGTACACGCCGACCTCGAGGTTCTGGAAGATGGAGAGCAGCACGGCGCCGAAGAAGATGACGGCCTCAAACGGCGACACGAGCCAGAACTTGTACACGGCCGACGGCGGCACGATGAGGTCCAGCACGGCGTGGATGATGACGGCGGCGAGGCCGGCGTTGGGGATCCAGTAGAAAGTGCCGCTGAGCGCGTACAGCGCGATGAGCACGATGATGGCCGTCACCCAACCGGCCAGCGGCGTGCGCACGCCGGAGCGCGACTTGATCGCCGAGCGCGAGAAGGAGCCGGTGGCCGCGTAGCCGCCGAACGCCGGGCCGATGAGGTTCGTCACGCCGATGGCGACGAGCTCCTGGTTCGGGTTGATCTTGTAGTTGTTGAGGCGGCCGAACGACTTGGAGATGGCAATGTGCTCGAGCAGCAGAATGATGACCGAGACGGGAATCTGGCCGGCCATGTCGCTGAAGAGCTGCGACGAGAGCAGCGGCTGGCCGATGTGGCGGAAGCCGCTGGGCACCGTCTTGACGATGGAGATCGGGTAGCGCTTCGGGTTCTGCGGGCCGAGCCAGATGCGCGACGCCGCCGTGAGCACGATGATGACGAAGGCGTTGCGGAAGACGGAGATGAAGAAGCACGTGCGCGCCCAGCGCGGGTAGCGGCGCGGGAGGGCGTTGCACGCCCAGCGGATCAGGTACAGCGACACGAGGGCGGTGATGCCGAAGGCGGCGTCGATCGTCGTGTTGGGCAGCTGCTTCAGCGTGTTGATGATGACCTCGTACGCCGCCGGGCCGCTCGTCTGCACGGCGCTGAGGCCGAGCAGCTTGGGCGCCTGGCCGGCGCAGATGGTGATGGCCGAGCCCGTCATGAAGCCCGCCACCGCCGGCTGCGGGATGAACTCGACGATCCAGCCGATGCGCACAAGGCCAATGCCGAGCGTCACGACACCGCAGATGAAGGCCAGCGCCGAGGCGATCTGCGGGTTCGTGTAGAGCTCCGTGCCGACCTTGTCGTGCACGGCGCGGATGACGTTGGCCGTCTGCAGCGACATGACGGCGACGGGGCCGATGGTGACGTCCTTGGACGTGGCGAAGAGCACGTAGATGACGACACCGACGAACGACGAGTAGAGGCCGTACTCGACGGGCAGCAGCGCAATCTTGGCGTACGCCATCGACTGCGGCACGACGACGAGGCCGACGGTGATGCCGGCGATGAGGTCGCCGATCAGCCACTGCAGGTTGTACGAGAGGATCCACTTGGTGAAGGGAAAGAAGGAGTCGAGGTAGTTGACGGCCTGGAGGGTCGAGGTCAGCGCTGCGCCTCACTCCACACTCTGGCATGCCTACTCACCATGTTGCGCGGGCTGTCGATCATCTCGGTGAACCACGACTTGCTGTCGACCATAGGCACGCCCAGGCGGTTCGCCTCGGTATCATCGTAGCGCACGATGTTCTTGAGCGTGCGCACAACGGCGCTGTCGGGCTTGGACGCGACGCCCGTGGCGGCGCCGGCCTCGTCCGTCTTGGCAAAGGTGACCATGGCGGGCGCGAGCGAGGGTGCAGGGAGGTGGAGGGTGCGGCGGTGCAGTCGCGTGCCTCAGCGGGCCACGGACGCGGAGAGAGGTGTGGCGAGGCGAGTCGAGAGCCGCGGGCGGGGAGTCGAGAGCGGGGCGAGGATGGGCGTCGTCGAGGTGTGTGTGCAGGAAGAAGGGTGCAGCCCGAGGAGCTGCTGCTTATGTGGATTTGCCATGGCCGGGCGGGCGAGAAGATGAGCGCGGCGGGCGTCGGTGGCAGATCGCTCCGCCTCCTCTTGCGCCATGCGCGCATGAGGCCGAGGCGCGGGGGACGGGCTGGACCGCGGCGCGTGCGGCGGCGGGCGGCGGGCGGCGCGGCAGGCGCGGGCGGGCGGCAGCAGCGCGGCGAATGCCCATCGCACGAGCGCACGCGCACGCCCAGCCGCCATCAGAGCCCTTCGTCCTGCACGCCTCTTTGTGCCGTGCTGGGCCACATCTGCTGCACTCTGGCTGCCACTCACGCCCTGAGATGACCCTTGCGGCTTCATGCTTGATGCGCGCGCGGCAAAACGGTGTCCGGCTGTGCAGGCGCGGAAGGCGGGAGGGCAGCGTCAGAGGCAAAGGCCGGCAAGTGGCATCAGCGGTGGTGCAGCGCGCAGTGTCGTCGAGAGGCCCGGCCGGCCGGTGCCCGGCGATAGGCGAGTGTGGCGAGCGTGCTGCACGCAGACGGCAGCGGCGCACGCCGTGACAGCGGCAGATGCGGAGAGGCAACGCAGCCAAGAAGGCGTCTTCGGGCGTCTCCACCTCGGAGGTATGGTGGTGGAGCGCTGAGCAGCGCACACTGGCGCCGTGCCGCGAGCACGCGATGGCGACATATGGCGACATCGCAGAGTTCGCAGCCGCCGCCGCCTCCGCACGCGTGCCGCGGCCCGGCTCCTGCGCGCGCCTGCGCGCGGGCGCGGTGTCGACGCGAATGCGGCGTCGGCCACGCCGATGCCGGCTCGCTCGCTCTGCACCGGCGCCTGCGAAGCACCACATCGAGGCAGCATCTTGCTCCTATTTCTCTGCTCGTGCGCCATGCTGCATGAAGCTGCACTCGCGGTCTGGCCTTGCATAGAGAGCACTCAGCAGCCAGGCACGAGCGACCGGCCACGCGCGCCATGCGGAGGCGTTCGCACGCTCTGCTGCTGCGCGCATGTGCCGCGCGCCGCGCACGCTCGTCGCCGCTCAGGGGTCCGACGCGAGCACGCGACCGCCTCGAAGGAGCGCTCTCGGCCCCCGGCCAGGCGACGGCCAGTCCAGGGCCGCTGCCCAGGCACTAAGGCATTGCTAGCGCTCGGAAAGGGGCACAGCTCAGGTACAACGCCACACCGCTGCACGTCGAGCGTGCCCGTTGAGATGCGGCAAAACGCATTTCGCAGCGACGCGAGATCCTCGGCATCCGAGCCCTTAGCCGCAGCATGAGCCGTCGTGCTCACCGAGCCGCCGGGAAACGCACCGCAGGGCCGCTTCATGCCGTCTCACCCACAGCACGGACCCGTCCTGCGGCGGGAAGATGCTTTCCGCTCGAGCCTTGCCCTCACGAGCTGTTTTTGCTCTTTCGCCTCAGAGGGCCCTCAGCTGTGATCTCGAGCAGGTGGCCCTTCACTCCAGAGTGGCGACTCATTGGAGAGAAGGCCTCGAGTTCTGTCTCCTGCTCTTTGCACACATCGAGTTGCATGAGTATCAAGCGCAGCAAGTGCAGTCTTTCGCAAAGAGGCAGTTGCGACGACGGATGGGGGTGCAGCAAGCTCGGAGGCCGCGCAGCCCTGGCGAAGGCGCCATCGAGAGGGGCTGGACAGCGCCTCTCCGCGCAGAACAGAGGCGTCCTCTCCAGCACCTGACAGCGCCACCAGATGGTGGTGCTGCATGCATGACAGCATCGCGATAAACTTGCTGCCAAATCCTTCCTCGAGACCTGAAATGCTGAAGAGACGGGCGCTGCTGCTATAGGGTGGCCGCACCCGCCTGGTGATTGACTGAGCCGACGATATTGCGAGTGCTGCTCGTGGCCATCGGTCAGTCGCAGGACATGGCCTTGCTCCTACTCCTGTGCACTGCGCTCGCCGCTGTCTTGCCCTTCTCGTTGGGCGGACAAGGCGCGAGCTTGGCGGTGGCGGCCGACGGCGCTGTTCTCACAGACTGTATCGCTGTCGTGCTTGCCGCGTGTCGGAGTCCGACAGTCTCGCCGGCTGTGGCGAGCGCCGACGACCCCCGCAAGTCCAGTGCAGCAGCAGCTTCTGCAGGACACCTGGTGTCTCCCGGCCCAGACCAGCGGTCTCGACTAGCCGCTTGCCGAGGCTCGACCGCCACCGACGATCGGTCCAGCAGCAGAGCTCGGCGGCATCTGCTGCGGCTTGCTGCTTGCCACCGCTGTGCGTGCTCCTCGCCGCCACCCATGGCGCCGCATGGCGAGCTTTCATCCCTCCATGCCTGCCCGCAAAGGCCGCCCGAGTGGCCTCCTTCCCGAGCCGCAGGCACCTCCCGCGATCTGGGCTCGCGGCATGCTGTGTCCCGACAGGCCGGATCACGCTCTTCGCCGCGGCACAGGCGGCAATGGCAGCCCATTCCGCCGGCAGAAGCGTGATCGCACCACTCCGCCGCTGTCAGACGACTTGGACGCTCCGTCTTGCAGCTGCAGAGGAGCTCGCAGCGCCTTCACGCCAGGCTGCAGGACAGAGTAGAAGGATGGTATGGTTTGATTACATGTCTGCGTGCTGCGGCTTCACTTCCTCATCGTCCTCGAGCTTTCCATCCGTCAGCTGCTGGTGCCACTCTGCAAAGCAGCGGCGGTAGGCCATGCTCGGGTCTGCCTCGCCCTGGTCGGGCGTCGCAGGCCTACTCCATCCCCACGCTGAGCCGCAGAGCGGGTCTCTCAGCGCATCGCGCAGTGCATCCCACTCCTCCACCAGACTCTCATCCGGCAGCGGCTGCGAGCGCAGCAGCACGCCCGACGGATGGACGGCGCGCGCATGCGCCGCCGACGAGTCGACGTACATCGGCGCCGCCTGGCTGCCAGGCGTCGGCGGTGGCCGCGTGACGCGAAGGAAGGCAGTGCCGACTGCGGAGCTGCGGCTGTCTGGTGAGCGCATGCTGAGACTGCGCAGCTTCACCGCCTTGCGCGAGCGCTCTGGCGGCGGCGTCGAGCCCGACGACTCGATCGAGAGCGCCTGCAGCGAGCTGTACAGATCCGACGCTGAGGGCGCGAGGATGCGCATGAAGAGATCGACGTCACGCTCGACGTACGTGTGGTCGCGCGGGCACGTCCACATGAAGTCCCGCAGGTCTAGCGATTGGAGCGTCAGCGTGAGTGGCTTGGCTGTCAATGGCAGGTGTGAGGGTCGAGGACCGGTGTCTGAGCGCACAGCATCACGCGGCCCACTGCCAGCCGCAGTGCGCATCGGCTGCCGAGCTGGCAGCACATTTGTCCACTCCGATGCCCCCCCCCCCCGGCGCAACGCACGGCACGACCGTGCGCTCAACTAGCTTGCCCGCTCCAGATTACGCTCCCGCCCGAGACTGTGTCCTAGCGTGCTGGCGCCGCCTGACGACCAGTTTGCCGCCTCGTCGCGAGCCAACATGCTCTAGGTGGCTCGGGCCCTCTCGCGACACGTTGCCTCAAGCAGACCCTCAAAATTCTGGCTGGAACGCCGAAAGCTGCACACCGAGCGCTCTGGCTGGCGTGCAACTATCGCGGCGGCGCCCAGATCTTCTCCTGCTCCACCTTGCCGCAGCGCTTCTGTCCTTGATGCTTCGTGACAGCACTCACCAGGCATCGCCCGAATCTCGTCGATCTCCTCATGCGTCAGACTGCCATCGCACATGTGCAGTCTGCGGCATCTCGCAAACATTGGCGCCGAAAAGCCGCCGACGTAGCTCTGCGGATTGATGGCAAAGAGCGTCTCGGGCTTGCATGCCGTGCCGAACGCGCGTGCCGCCTCCTGCGAGACGAAGCCGCCGTCGAGCGCCAGGTGACGCAGCTTGCGGCAGGAGCGCAAGATGGAGCGCACACGCGTGTGCGCACGGATGGCCGCTGGTGATCGCCCGGCTGCGGCGGGGGAAAGCGCGGGTACGAGGTCCGAGGCGACGGAGAGCGGTGCGATCCAGATGGCGCGCACGCGGCGCGCTACAGCCGGGTCACGCTCGAGCAGCTCTGCGAAAGCATCGAGGCCGCGCAGCGAAGAGAGCACGACGTTCTGATGTGCTCGTGGTCGCAGAGCGCGGGTGAGGTCGCGCGAGATGAGCAGACAGGTGAGCGGCGTGGAGGAGGCGAGCAGCAGAAAGTCGAAGATGTGCGCCAACACGTCGAAGGGCAGGTTGGGCGGCACGGCGCGCAGCTCGGGCAGCACTCGTGGAGGCAGCACGAGCGACGAGGCGCTCGAGGTTGAGGCGACGGAGCTCGCCATGCTGCCGGCTGCGTCGAGGCCAGTGGGCGCGAGTCGCTCGTGCGGCGTCGGCCTGTGACCTGTGGCGCCCACTCGGCCAGCCCGAGCCACAAGCACGCGCCGGGAGCACCAGGAGCGGGATGCGCTAGGGTGGAGAGGCTGCTAAAGCGGGTGCTGCGTCGGCGGAGAGGCAGGCAGATCGAGCGTGGTGCGGCGATGCGGCGCAGAGGCGATGAGCGTGGCGCAGCCGTGTGGAGGGCAGCGGTCGCAGAGGGTGTGGTGGTGGCGGGGCGAGTCTGCGCGGCCTGCGCTTTATGTAGGCCGCAGTCTCGTGCTGGATACTGATGAAGTTGAGTGCTCGGCTGCCTCGGTGGTGGTGGTCGGGAGGGAAGCTGCTCGCTTGTCCCACTTCCGGCGAGGCGTGCATGAGAAGGCATCTCTCATGACGCACCGCCGCGGCGCACGGACGCGAGGCGGGCGCTGCTCCCACGCCGTGCTCGCGCTCGCGCAGCCGCCGCAGGCCCCGCAGCGGCTGCCTCCTCGCCATCACTGACCCACCGGCGCTCCTCCTCGCCTTCCAACGGCTCGCTTTTGAGCTCGATATGTTGCTGACCCTAAACTGGGATGTTTGCGGTCGTCGTTTGGGTACAAGTGAAGAGAGGCGATGGCAGCAGAACGCGAGAAGCGCACCCGGAAGACCCGGGTCAAACGCTGTGTGACTCTCGTCTCGCCGCAGCCCACCTTCCCCGAGCGCTTGAGGGATACAGCGAGTGTCCCGGGCCGCCTTTGCTCAGTAGCAGACGGCATCATCCCCTTAGCGATGGCCCGACAGACTTGATGAGCATGGCCGAACGAGCAGCCGCTCACCTCATCTCACCACGCCCGCCCTGCCGCCTTGGCCAGTTCCGCCGCCGCCGCCGCTCGTCGGACCGGCCGTTGCCGAGCCCCTCCGCCGCACGAGGACCGATTGCACCGCCTCGACGTCCGCTTGCTGCATGTGCGTGCTGCGGCATGCAGCGAGCGCGGAAGGAAGCACCTGCGGCTGTGCAGGCCTGACCCGCGGGGCTGAGGAGGTGAGGCGCAGCCTCCGATGTCGGATATACGCAGGCGGAAGCGTGCCGCCGGCCCGGCGCGCGCCATGGCGGATCCGCGGTGCGCGGAAGACGAGCTCCTCTCCTCTCCTCGCTCCGAGGTGCCTCTCCAGCACCCTCATCACAGCTCACAGCGCAGCGCTGTCGACCAGCTCGGTCGTCGACGCTGGGAATGCTCACCGTCAGCCAGCGGGACGTGCGCGGCCGCAGCGCAGGGTTGCCGACGCCTCTCCTGCTGCCATGGGCCGCGGGAGCGTGCGGGAGCGGCCGCGGTCGATCATGCGTGTCTCCCGTCTGCACACGACGGCTGCCACCTTCACGCCGCGGAAGCGAGGCTGCCGCTGAATGCTGCAGAGGCTCCTCGGCGTCGGGCCCTCGAGCATGCCGGCGGTCGCGGCGGCGACGAGCGATGTGGCGCCAGCGAGCACCGAGTGACGCCTGCTGAGCGTCCCGGCGATGCGCTCCCGGCTCGTCCATGCACGGTCAGCGTCGGTCACACGCGACTTCGAGAGGCACATCTTGCCGCCGTGCAGCGGCCGCGGAGCCGCGTTGCGTTTGCTGCTGCGCATCGCAGCGGCGTGCGACGTCCGATGCCGCAGCATGTAGCCGCAACGGTGCCGCATCGTGTCTCAGCGAGCGGCTCGGACGCGGGTTGTGCGTGCACAAGGCGGAGGTGCAGGAGAGCAGGAGACGTGAGCGGGCCGCAGCAGGTGAAAGCAAGCCAGCCAAAGGTCGCGCGATCTGCCTGCGATGCGGCACGGTGCTCTCGGGCTGCGGCGGCGAGGCGAGGGCGCTGCGCCCCTTCGCCTTCCCGCGCGCGGCCGCGGCTGCGCCTCCTCGCGCCGGCGCTTTAGCCGCCGGCCAGCGTCGCCTCGCCTCGCCTTCTCGCCCCCTTCCCGCACCAGCAAGCTGTGCTCATCCGTCCTCGCCACATCGCTGCTCCTCACCACCACCACCACCTCTGCCTGCCAGCAGCGCCCACGCATCCGTCCCCCGCGCTCTCGTCGCCGTCTCGCCGCGATCGCAACTCCGCTCGCGCGCGACCAGCTCAGCAGCCGCCGCCGCCTCCACAGCGAGAAAGAGCAACAGCGGCGGCAGACGCAGCGGGCCCCGGCGTTTCTCACGCGCCTTGCGCAGCGTCGCCCGCTCCTCCGTCCCAACCATCGGCATCGGCGCGAGCTGTCCCCTCCTCCAGCAGCAGCCATGGACCGCTCCTCGACGCCGCGCATCTCGCAGCTGCCGCAGTCGCGCTTTCCCGGCAGCAGCAGCGGCAATGCGCACGCCGCCGCCGCAGCGGGCGGCAGCAGCGGCAGCAGCAGCAGCAGTCTCAGCGGCCTCGGCACGCACGTCGTGCACGACGGCGGCAAGCACGGCACGCTCGCGTCGTCGCCGCCGGCTCGCGAGCCGTCGCCGGGCCTGCTGTCGTGGATGCGCAGTGCCCTCATGCTTGCTCCGCCATCACCAGCTCCAGCCAGCAGCACTGCGCATGAGTCCGGTAGCAGCACGCCGCTGCGAGCGCCAACGCACGGCACTGCCGCACCGCCACAGGTCGTCGTCGAGCCGCCGCGCCACGAGCCCGAGTCGCGCGACAGCGGCTCCTGGGAGGACTCTGCGCCGTCGTCGGCGAAATGGGACCACTCTCCGCGCTCGTCCTTCTCGCGCAGCAGCACCTATGACTTCCACGAAGGCAGCGACGAGTCGGACGAGGAAGAGACGTTTGCGCCCTTTGCGCCGGCTGAGCAGACCAAGGCTGCGCCGTCGCTGGTGCGCCCGACGGCACGCAGAGATGCATCGTTCGTTCCCAGCAGCTCGAGCGATCGCAGCCTGGGCGAGGGCCAGGTGCTGCTGGATGGCGCGCCGGCACCACCTGCGAACGGCAACGACAAGACGCCGAGGATGGGCTACAGCGGCTCGGGCGCAGACCTGAGCCGCGCCCTCAGTGTGGACGAAGGTGAGTGCGCTTGTCAGAAGCAGATGCGAGGCAGCTCCGAGGCCGGCATTGTGGTCCAGGCTTGAGTTGGAACTCTCACGCTGGGTGGTCAGGGGCTGGACCGCCGCGGGGTGGACAGGCGCGGGAGGCGTGCCTGATGAGTGCCGCGCGTGCCGGCCAGGGCAGCATTAAGGCCCTCCGCCCACTATCGATGGCCACCTTGCCTCCTCGCGTGAAGATCGGACCACCCCGCAGAGCTTCATCTAAGCGTGCGCAGGGCAAACTGGCGGCGCCCTATCTGGCGCCCGCTTCGCATCGCATCTCCCGCCTCTCACCCATGCATCCTCACTGACACCACACCTGCTCTCCTCCTCCCGATGTCCCTCATCGAACTCGCTGCCATCTTCTCCCAATTCGCAGTCAAGAGCGACGTTCGCATTGTGCGCGACACGAGCAAGCCGACAGCTGCGCCAGCTCTCGTGCTGTGAGTCGCGCGCATCTTCATGTTCAGCCTGCAGCTCGCACTGATGCTGTCGCACAGCACGCCGCCAGATGAGGTCTCGCCGCGCTCCGAGATGTCGCCGATCGCCGGCTGGGTGGAAGCAGAGCAGGCGCAGGCTTCATCTGAACAGAGCGAAGGCCGGCCCGCGCTGCTGGCGCGCGCCGACTCCTACGCCTCCACGTCCAGCTCCTTGTCGGTGGACAGCAACGCGACCGACACAATCGGCGACGGCGAGGCGCTGGGCGATGCACTTGGCCGGCCACGCACGCCTGCCGAGATGGCGCAAGAGCGCCAGAGCAGAGAGAAGGTCGTGCTCGGCACGCGCGGCGCCAGTCTGCGCGAGGCAGCCGGCGGACAAAGCGCACGGCAGGCGCGCCGAGAGCGCCGGGAGCAGCAGGAGGTCGAGGAGATGACGCGGCAGGAGCAGATCGATGAGTGGGACGAGAGCCGCAGCAAGACGCCCAAGCCCTTGACGGCCGCCGCCGCGCCCGAGGCCAGCGAGCTCGTGCGCACTCCGCAGCAGCCCTCGCGTCGGGCAGCTAGCGAAGCCAACCTGCCTGCAACGCCGGCCACGCCGACGACTCCCGTTGCATCCACGCCGAATGGCTCCGCTCTCGCCGCGCCGTCTCCGCGTCGTGGCGCACGCCTGTCGTTCTTCGGGCGCAAGGGCCGCGACGTCAGCATCTCTTCTCTGAACGCCTTCGGCTCGCCGAGCTCCAAGGGCCACGACTCGCAGGCGTCAGGCAATACCTCGCCGATCACGACTGAGCCGGAGTCCTTCGTGGCAGCCGCATCGCCAGCTGCCTCGGATCACGAGGATCTCAAGGCGTCGAAATCGCAGTCGACTACCAGCAGCAGCTTCTGGCGCTTGGGCAACAGGCGTCGCGAGGACTCGACTGCCTCCTCGCGCTCTGCACACAGTCGCCGAACGGCCAACTCGAGCACGGCCAGCTCGCTCTCGAGAACGACAAGCTCCCTAGCACCGAGCGAGCAGGGCTCGGACGATGCCCACTCGCAGGAGGGCAGCTCGGGCAAGAAGACGCGGCCGGTCAGCATGGCCGGCAGCTTTGAGGCGGTGAAGCCAAAGAAGCGCGGCAAGAGCGTGCTGCTGGACGGGCCACGTCTGCAGAAGGTGAGTCGTGTTCAGACACGAGTGCAGGCCAAGGCACTGACTGCGTTATCAGGTCCGCTCGAGGAACAAGCCGTCAAAGCAGCGCGACTTCTCACGCCTTTTCCTGGTGCAAGAGCTGCAGCTCGGCGGCGGGCCGAGTCCTCCGCCTTCACGCCGCACCTCAGATGCAGTCGATGTCAGCCGCAAGTCAGGCGACAACCAGCGCGGCGTGCCTGGCAAGCCGCCACTGCAGCACACTGAGAGCACGGCGAGCATCGCCAGCACGACGAGCAATGCTGCCAGCGCACAGAGCCACGCCGCGTCAACCACATCTTCCGGCTGCGCGCCGTCGTCGGCGGGGCTCAAGCGTCGCGCCACTTGGGCGATGAAGTTCAGCGTCGATGGGCGCTACCTTGCCGTCGCAGGCCAGGACGCAGTGATTCGCGTGTACAAGGTGCTTGACACGCCCGAGGCGCGCAAGCAGGAGGTCACCGACCTCGTCGCACGCGCCGAAGCGCAGCTCAACGGCAACCTCTTCCCGGCGTCGGGCGGCACCGAAGGCGCCTCGTCCACCAGCCTGCCGGGCAAGGCAGGCAACGGCAATGCCTCTGCCCCGTCCTCGGTGCGGTCCAAGGGCGCTGTCGAGACTCCGCTGCCCAGCGTGCCCGTGTTCGCCTCGGAGCCGGTGCGCGAGTTCGTCGGGCACACCAACGACTGCCTCGACCTGTCGTGGTCGAAGAACGGCTTCCTGCTGAGTGCCAGCATGGACAAGACGGCACGCCTGTGGCACCTCTCCAGCCCGACGTGCCTCGTCTCGTTCGTGCACGGCGACTTCGTGACGAGTGCCTGCTTCCACCCGCGCGACGACCGCTTCTTCCTCAGCGGCTCGCTCGACGGCAAGCTGCGTTTGTGGAACATCCCTGCCAAGCGCGTGCAGTGCAGCCAGGAGGTGCCGGGCCTCATCACTGCCTGCGCCTTCACTCGCACCGGCGGAACAGCCTGCGTCGGCACCTTCGCCGGCGCTGCCCTATTCTACAGCACCGACGGCCTCGTCTACCAGTCCTCGATCGCCGTGCGCTCGCCGACCGGCAAGAACGCCAAGGGCGGACGCAAGATCACCGGCATCGAGCCGCTCATCGACGACAGCGCCGCGGGCGAGCGCGTGCTCATCACCTCCAACGACTCGCGCATCCGCGCCTACAACCTGCGCGACAAGGCGCTCTCGGGCCGCTTCAAGGCGAGCAAGACGTACACGAACCGCACCAGCCAGATCCGCGCCAGTGTCTCGGAGGACGGCATGTACGTCATCGCCGGCTCCGAAGCCGGCAGCGAGGGCGGCTTCGTACACCTTTGGGACGTCGGCCAGCTGGCCGGCGATGCCAATGGCACGCCCAGCAGCATCAAGGCCTCGGGCGATAGCTGCTGCGAGTACTTCAGCGCCGCCTCGGGCACCATCACCTGCGCCGTCATGGCGCCGCTCAAGACGCACAGCTACCTGCGCACCTCTGAGGATCCCATTCTGCTGCACGCCGAGATGCGCAATGCCGGCCGCGTCTCGTCGCACACCACCTCTGCGCTCTCGTCGATGAGCCTGGCCAGCGCGCTGAGCGCAGCGCTGCCCGGCACACTGGCGCCCGGCTCGTCGGGCCAGCCGCAGCCCGGCTTCGATGCGCGCAGCTGCCGCATCCTCGCCTCCGTCGACGAGTCGGCCGTCGTGCGCATCTGGCGGCAGGACAGCTACGGCGCCCTGCCCGCCTGACCGATCCGCCGCCGCCGCCCCACCCCTGTATTTCTTCGCGTCACCGCCGCCCACTGTCACTCTCTCCCTATGTCGCCGCCTCGGCACCCCATGTATACCTTGATCTTAGTCGGTGACATTGCTAGCTGTCGTCCATGGACGGCGGCGGAGGAGTCCAGAAGGTGAGCTGCGAGTTGCCTGTGGCGAGCACTGCGAGGAGAGGTCAGCCAGGTCCTGGCACGTGCACGCCACGGCACGCACTGGCATACCGCGGGTTGAAGCCCAGAGCACGAATGGGACCAGCATGCCGGTCCACCGGCGAGATGGGCTGCAGGTCTTGCACCGCAGCAGGCGGTCCTGGTGTTGCCACGTCGTCTGGAAGCGGCCAGAACAGCAGTCGGCCGGTACTTGTGCCTGAGATCAGACAGATTAGCTCGCCGCCGTAGGCAGGCGCGCCGCACGAGCGGCCTCACCGGAGACAACAAAGCGTCCGTCTGGCGTCCAGGCCGTCTCCTGTCCGCTGACGCCGGCCTCTGGCACAAGCCCTGCGAGCTCCGGCGAGCCAACCTCGACACCCTCCAGCCCCTCATGCCCACAGAGGCGGTAGCGGTGCGCGCCCGTCTTGCTGCACATGACGTGATGCGCGCTGCCGGCAGTGCCCACCAGGAGCAGGCCTTGCGGGCTGAACGCCAGCGACGTGGGGATTGTGCCCGGCGGCAGTGCAATCTCAAGGAATGGAGGCTGCGCTTGCCGTCAGCAGAAGCAAGAAGCGACGGCCAGGCTGGCGACGCACGGAGTTGAATCTGCGGACGTCGTACAAGAGCACCGCAGGCCGCTCGTTGATGGCGACTGCAAAGACGCTGCCCGTAGCATCGTACGCCACGACGGGATGCCCTTTGATGCGCATGAGCGCCTGCGCAGCTTTCGTCAGCGCAGCACAGCGCAGGCTTTTGCTGGTGCACACGCACCTGAGACTGGTCTGACCGCGTGTCCCACAGCCGCACGCTCTCGTCGATGGCCGCGCTGAGAAACGTCTCGTCGGCCGGCGACATCTGCAGCGACGTGACCCTGCAGCGCGATCAGCAAGGAGCATCGCAGCGCTGAGCAGCCATGCGCACTTGGACTGATGGCCGCGAAAGTAGGTGATGTATGTGTTCTTGGGTATTGACTGGTGCCGGATGACATCTGCGGGGCGTGAGTCGGGTGCGACACACGCGCTGCCGCGGCATGCGCTCACTGTCGACCTTGGTGCTGGCGTACAGCACCTCCTCGTGCGAGTGCTGCTTGAACTTGGCGAGGTGCACGCCGTACTTGTGCGACACGACTGCCTGTCGCTTTCTGCGCCGCGTCGCTCAGGAGCTGTGCGGCGGGCCCATCCGCCGGCTGCACTCACTTGCCTGCGCGGCAGCTGAACACCTGCACCGTCTCGTCGTCGCCCGCCGAGAGCACGTAGTCGCCGCGGTCGTCGAATGCGATGCTGCACACGCTCTTCAGCCGCGCTGCAGCGACGGCCGAGCTCTCAGCGGGAGCAGAGCTGGCCGAGCCCTGCCCGATGCTGCCGCTGCGCGCGCGGCTGCTGCCGGCGCTGGCTGCGGTGAAGGCACTGGCGGGCGTGCTGGGCTCGGCATGCAGGAAGCTCTTGGACGGCCGGAAGGAGGCGAGCAGCGGCGCCGAGAGCGCCAGCAGCTGCGGCGCATGCGGCTTCTGCGCGGCGGACGAGGCGCTGGCGGGCAGCGTCATGCTGCTGGGCGGCGAGCGGCGGCGGGATGGTGGAGGTCGAGCGGCAAGGGCGGGGTGGAGCGTGTGCATCGCACGTGACCTCACGCGTGGGTCCAACGTGCCGCCTCGATCCGTGCCCCTGCCGTCTCCTTGCACCTTGCTCCTCGTCATTCCTGATTGTGCGGCTGAGGCCTCGGCGGAGCAATGCCATCTGCTCCACGTGTCTGCGCTGCGCTGCGCTGCGCGGAGCTGCTCTTCAGGAGGCGGAGTGTCGTGCACGGGGCAACTGGGCGTGGCGCGCCGGGCATCGAAAGAAGCACGCCGGCGCGGCGGAGGCCTCTCTTGACGAGCCGGCACCTTGCATCAGGGAGCAGCGTATCGAGATCGGGCTGTCCAGCAGAAGCAGCCCTGCTCAAGCTCCGGGTGAGCCTTCTGGCGTGCGGGAGAACCTGCGGCGCCGGTCAGGGGCTGGAGGTGGCGCCTGCGCGGCGTGCGGGTGATGGGCGAGGCTCGGCGTGAGGAGGGCGTGGCTCTCGCACCTCCCAAGCGCCCCTGAGGAGCCATCTCGGCTCCGGGTGCCGCGACGCAGCAGCACGTCTGCGCTAGCTGCGAGAGGCTAGACGTGCGACTGTGGCGCGAGAAAGAGCCTGGGGCTGCAGAGAGGTGGTCTTGAGCCCCCTGGAGCGACGCTGCCCCCCTATGTTCCGCATGTCGCATGGCCGTTCCGCATACAAGGCTGCTCTCGCGAGACCCTTGCCTCTCAGCGTGCAGCGCAGAGGGTATCAGGCGAGCAGCATGGCCATCGCTGTATGCCGCAACCGCAGCAACCAGCCTAGCCACGGTACCCGCACCCGGACACGCGACGACGCTCGTTCCGGCACGGCGAAAGCAGCCTCTGGCGTGCCAGCCTTTGCGCTTGCGGAGCAGGCCGAGATCAACTCGCGGCCGCGGCGCCTCCTCTCTTGTCGCGTTGGGTCTTGGGTCGGGCGGCGGGCGCATGCAGGCGGCGGCACACCACATGGCCCCTTGCCGCTGCTCCGCCGCAGCAACTCTCCGTGAGCTAACGCACAGACAGGCGCCGCAGCCGCCGCCGACGAGGCGAGCTCATGCGCCGCAGCCTTGCATTCGATTTTGAGCATCCAGCTGTCATGCGGCAGCCCAGCTGGGCAGCGCCCTTGACGGGCGCTCGGCGGCGCAGGAGCGCTCTGCAGCGCCCACAGCGCCCCACGCGCCGCCCCTGTGACTTCATCGCGAGGCGCGAGGGCCGCATGAGCGCGCGGCTCACTTTGAGGTGCCGCAGCCGCGCCTTCATGCTTGATGTTGGCAGCGGGGCATCATGGAGGAGTGAGAGGGGCTCGCAGCGCGCAGCTTGCAGGCAGCTCGCACACGCGACAGCGACCAGCATCGACACGGAGGCGACGGCGCTGAAGCAACAGACCCAGCATCAGGCGGATTGGCCAGCAGCGGCTGATGCTCGGTGCAGCAAGGATGCCTCAGGGTCCATCGCCATCGCCTGCGCTCTGCACGCTCCTCGCGCCGGATGTGGCTGGCGAGGCGTGCGTGCGTGCGACTTCGCGATGCCTGTGCCTCTCTGCATGGCAGCCGTTGGCCGAGCTCCGAGAAGAGCATCGAGCGGTGCGGGCGGCGAGCACGATGGCTCCGCGGCCCGGCGGGCGGCGCGCAGCAGCAGCGGGGAGCGGGAGCGGTCGTCCGGCAGACGCGCGCGACGTCGCGCCAGCGCGCAGAGGGCCCGTAAACATGCCGCTCGCCGTGCTGCCTCATGCTGTGCCGCCGAGGGAGCCTCGAGATGGCATGCGAGGCGGCCTGCGCTCGACGGCATGCGGAGAGAGCGGTGGCGGTGCCTGCGCCGTCGCCGGCAGCGGGCGTCAGGCACGCATCGTCCCAGGCTTCTGCCCTCGCACTGGAGCACGCCTTGCGAGCGCTCTGCTGCTCCCGTTGGCAGAGCCAGGCGAGCGGTAAGCGTCTGAGCTGTTGGCACCCGCACACGTGCATTGCTGCTTGCGCTGCAGGGACCTCTCTCTCTCTCTCCGCTGCCGGCTCGCGGCTCGAGATGTGACCGCGCCGAGGGATGCGCCGAGCTGCGAGCCGGAGAGGCGGAGGTGTTGCGCCGCGCCACACCGCACGCCGCTGCCGCTGCGCATCTGCTCCGCTGCGCTTTTGCGCTCGGCAGGAGATGTCACCGCCAGCAGGGCCCGGGTTGATCGGGCATATGATGTCCATGGCCCATCGCCACGGCTGCTGAGAGACTGCGAGCCTGCTGCGGTGACGCGGCGGCCGGGCAGCACAGACGCCTTCCTGCTTGCTGGCACCGCGGGCAGATCTGACGGCCCGTGCGACCTTGTGGCCATCCGAGGTCACCTAACTGCCTTTGCTGCAGTTGTGCATGCTTGCGAACAAGGAGCCGAGCTGAGAGAGGAGCACGAGCGGCAGGGTACACAGCGCAGCCGGCGAGGCCACACGACGCGCGGCGGCCGGCCACGCCCGCCCATCGCGCGCCCGCCGCAGCGTCACGCAGGCGCAGGCGGCGCGCCCGCAGCGCTGGCCTGCGTCTGGCTGCTGTGCCTGGCGCGCGCGGCTGCTCTCCTGACGCCTGCGTGCGGTGCTTGCGCTTGTTCGCTGCCCGTCTGCTGCTGCCTGCTGCGCGCGCTGCGTCGTGCCGGGCCTCCTATGCCTCCTCCTCTCCTCCTCCTCCTCCTTCCTCGCCGCTCTCTGACTGGCGCCTCTCCTACACTCTACCTCACTCGCCGCCAGCAGACCTCGCCGTCGCTGACGCCGGCACACCCACACCAGCTCTCTGGCCTTCGCGCCTTCCACTCCCTCGCCCGGCTTCGGACCCCGCTGCTCCATCTCTCTCTCTCCCGTCACGCTCCTCTCTGCTGCGTCTGGACCCGGTGCCTACTGCCCGTGCACGACACATTTCACTTCGGCCTCTCCGTCCTTTCGCTCTGTCTTTCTCCACTCGGCCGTAGCTGCTGCGCACGCGCTGAGCTTCGACGGGTCTCGCCGCGTCACCATCGCGCAGTCACGTCTCGTCATCCTTGCGCAGCAGCACCACACTGGCCTCGGTCGTCCCGCAGCATCTATCTCTTCCAACATCATCATCGTTCCGGGCTCGCTTGCGCCGCTGCGTCTATCTATTCGACATCCCACTGCCTCCACGTCGCCGCCTCGTGTCTTCTGCCAGTGCACCCTCGACTGTGCCACTGGTGCACAGCCCTCGATCCTGAGCGATGCGCGAGTCCAACTTCAGCAATGCAGCGCAGAACAAGGCATGTGTCACCGTGTCGGCGACGCTCTATGACCGGAGAGGTGCGTGTCGCGCAGCGCGCCCAGCGCGGCAGCGGCCGCGTGTTGTTGGCGCGATCGCTGACATGCCTCGTCCGCCAGCGATCGACTGCACGGCAACGCTGCCGCTGATCAACTCGCTGAACCACCTCGCGTACCTCACCTCGACGTCGCCTCGCATCCGCGAGATGGTCACCGTCGATGGCGGCCTCGAGCGGCTGATCCGGATCCTGCGGCAAGTGCCCAAGGCGCCTTCTGCTGCCGCCGCGCGTGCCGGTGCAGGCTCCAAGGAGCTGCAGGCCTGCTGGAAGTGGAGTCTGGCCTTTCAGTGCGTCATCAACATCGGCGTGCGCGGCAGCGAGTCGGTGCGTACGCGCGTCGTGGAGGCGGGCATGGTGCCCATCACGGTGCGCGTGCTTGAGAACTACCTGCGTGCCATGGACATGGCGCGCGAGGAGCGCAAGCGCGACGCCCACCAGTCGCGCTCGCGCACTGAGCGCCGCTCCGTCGAGGGCCAGCACGCAGAGGCCTACGCGCGCGCTGAGGGCGACGAGGCGCGCCGCCTGTCAACTCGTCGCGGTGCGCTGCGCGACGGCGCCGCAGCGGCGCTCTTTGCGTCGATGGCCGTCGGCGAGCGGGGCGCAGAGGCAAACGCTGCGCCAGCTCTGGGCGATGGCGCGGCTCCGGCGCAGCAGCTGCGCTACGTGCAGCCCGTCGCGAGCCCGGTACCTGCCTCGCTCCGCCAACGACGATCGTCGACTCGCGAAACTGCGCCCTCGACCGATGATTCGTACCCAGACCTCGGGTCAGGCGACTCCAGCAGCATGCCGATGGAGGTCGAGACGCGGCCGACGACGCCCGCAGAAGGCGACGAGGTGCTCGGCGCCGGCGAAGCGTCCTACATGCGTGCCGGCAGCTCAGATCGGCGACACGAGGGCGCCTCGGCAACGGGCATGCCTGTCGCTGTGCCTATGCCGATCCTCTCCGACATGCCCAGTGGACCGATGGACAGCGACGACGCTGAGAGTCTCCACGTGGACGTCTCGCCATCAACGTCCGCGTCGAGCACCATGCCGGCATCTGTCGAGTCGATCGAGGGCGCAGCTCAGCGCACAGCGCCCATGTCGCGCTCCGGCACCCTCACAAACGTTAGCTCAGTCGAAGACTTTGCAGCGGCCAGCGGCAGCGGCAGCGAGGGCGCAGACGAGACGGATCCATTTGGCGACGAGGACGACAGCGAAATGGACGCCGCCGAGGCCTCCAGTGCAGCAGCGATGGAAGAGATCGAGGAGCGGCAAACACCGCGGCCCATCCGGCGTGCCCTCGCACCTCTGACAGAGGCCGAGCTGCACACCATCGCCACGCCGCGCTGGCATGCTCCGACGCACGAAAGCATCCCGGTGCAACGACAGGAGACCGTCACGCCGGCGCAGGTGCGCTCGAGCCGCGGCACCTCCGCCATCACGCCGCGCAACCTGCAGCAGCACCACGAGCACCAGCAGCAGCTGCAGATGCACGCAGCACACCAACATCCCCACGCAGCGCAGCCACAACAGCCTCATCACCACCACCACCACCACCACCAGTCCGCAGCGCACGCCGAGACGCGTGAGCAGCGCCACGAGCGTCACGAGCGTCAGCGCCAGCAGGCTCGTGCCGCTGCGGCACAAGCAGCGGCCGCCGCTGCGCAGATGGACCCCACTGTCACTCCCGAGGAGCAGCGCCAGCTCGAGGCTCGTCGCGCCTACTACCAGGCGCAGCTGATGCACCAGCAGCAGCGCCACGCACTCGCTCAGCAGCAACAACAGCGGCAATCGCAGCCTGCCCCAGACGCCGCCGCACAGCAGGCTCTGGAAGCTCAGCGGCAACGTCGCGAGCAGCGCGCCATGCTGGCGGGAGACGTGCCGATGCAGACGCGCGAAGTCGAGACGCACTCGCCGGTGCAGCACCGCCACCGTCACCGTGCGGCCGACCCGGAGGCGCCGCTCACTGCTCGGCCGTCGCCTCGTCCGGCCAACGTGCACTCGCACCGCGGCAGCGGCCTGCTCACTGGCCGCGGCATCGCCGAGGGCGAGATGATATACCGCGAGGAGGAGGTGCTGCTCAGCCTGCAGCTGCTCGCTTACCTCTCCAAGTACGGACACGTGCGCGCCCTCATGCACAATCCGGAGCTCTCCGGGCGGCCGGAGCCAGGCTCGGTCGAAGAGCTGACGAGCTTGTTCGGCCTGCGCTCGGGACCGGTGGAGCCGCCGCAGGTCGAGAGCTGGTCGCCGGACATGCCCGTGCGGGCCAACGTCTTTGCCATCACAGAGCGATACACAATCCGCTCGTCGCGCAGCAGCGTCAACCAGGCCACGCACGGCAAGCTGGCCGCGGAGATCCAGTACTGGGCCGGCGTCATCATGCGCAACGCGTGCCGCAAGGACGAGCTGCGCGGCGGCGTGCGCCAGTGCGCCAACATGCAGTGCGGCAAGTGGGAGACGTACCCGCGCGAGTTTGCCAAGTGCCGGCGCTGCCGCAAGTGCAAGTACTGCTCCAAGCAGTGCCAAAGCAAGGGCTGGCAGGCGGGACACCGCTTCTGGTGCAGCTCTCGCATGGAGGAGGCCGAAGCAGCGCGCCAGCGCTCTGGCCCTTCCGGCGCCCCGACTGCTGGCACCGGCGTCGATGCCGATGTCTCTCTAGAAGAGCCCGCCGACGAGGCAGCCGGCGGAGCCAGGACGCCGCCGGATGCCGAAGCCACGACTGGCAACGACACGCCCAACGACGGCAACATGCCGCAAGACGCCGAACAGGCAGCCGTGCTCGCGCAAGCTGCAGCGCAGCTGCGGACGCACGGCGCACGTCCGGCTCAGCCAGATGCTCAGCGCCAGCGCACCCGCCGACAGGCGGCGCCCGCACCTGATCCGCGTCAGCAAGCCGAGGAGCTGCAGACGCAGCGGCCGCCTCGGCTGCAGCAGCGCGTCCGCATGGAGCGGCCCAATTCCAGCGAGCAAGGCCGCTTCCACCCTGTCGCACCGCCAGACTCCAGCGACATGCCTGCCTCTGTCGCCGCCGTCGGCCTCGGCGTTGCGCCGCGTGGTCCTCGCCCGTCGGCTATCCCGGTCCACGTCGCCGAGCTGTCGCGCCCAGTGTCGCGCGCCAGCAGCGGCGAGACGTCCGATCAGAGCGACGAGGAGATGGAGCGTGCCGCGCGCCGTCTGCCGAACGCCCTCGGCGCGGCCGCAGCGAGAGGCAGCCCTCTCGCTGCGCAGCGCTACGAAGAGGAGGAGGACGCGCAGCTCAGCGCTCACGCTCCTGGCCGTGGACCGCCGCGGGCGCAGCCACGCACCGACCTCGCCGGTCGGCCTCTGCCGCCGCCAGCTATTGCTCAGCACGACGTTGGCGCTGTCGAGCAGGACCTCCTGGCCCTCGGCGGCCGCTTCACGCCTGGCCTCGGCGATGCAGCCGAACAGGCCGTCTTTGGGCGCGGCGACTTCGACCAGATGATCTGGCGCGGCCACACGCCCGGCCCAGCGGAGCGGGACGACGCAAGCGACGCCGCGACAGACCAGGAGATGCTCCCGCCGACCGCCTCAGCGCCAGCGCCGCTGCGTGCTCCCCTCGCTCGCCAGGCCCAGCGCTTCGTCAGCCTGGCAAGCGGAGCAGGCGCCAGCAACAACGCGCACGAGCACGTCGTGCCCACGGCGCCGCGCATCGCATCAGGAGCCTTTGGCGCCTCCAGCAGCGGCCTGGGCTTCGCCACGCCGTCGCGTTCGCTCGTCTACGCCGGCCTGGAGCAGCGGCGCGTGCCGAGTCATCTCGTCACGGGCCGCGCGCCGCGTTCCGCCTCTGGCCTCGCCACGGCCCCCGCTCACGCCCAGAGCTTCCTAGGCCAGAGCCGCCTGGCCCACGGCGCCGTGCACATGAGCGCCTCGCAGACGGCATCGCCCACCGGCCACGCCGAGTCGCCGCAGCTGCAGCAGCTGGAGCAGCCCCACGACCGCGAGGAGCGCATGCGCCAAGAGGCGCAGTGGCAGCAGTGGGCACAGCAGCAGCAGCAGCAGGTGATGCCGCACTCGCAGGCCACGCCTGTCGCCACGCCAGCGACCCTCGCCAACGAGCCGCAGCAGGCAGCCGAGCCAGAGCTTGCGCGCTACCAGTACATGGTGCCCGGCGAGCACGAGCTGCTGCGTGCCCAGCTGGCGCGCCAGCACGCCGACATGGAGTACGAGAACTAGCCACGCCCTGCCACTTGCGGCGTCCATAGGTCACTTGCCCCCTCGCTCCGAGTCCCACATCCGCTCGGCAGCCTCCCCATTCCCATACCATCCACACATTCCCACTCCATTCCAGCATCTCCAGCATCAGACCGTGGCCGCCCCCCGCTTCATCCTCTCGTGCACTACACCAACCCTTCAATGAGCTCCCTTTCAATGCACTCAGTGAGAACCGGCTTGCCATGTGTGATCGTGCGGTCGCGCTACAGGTGCGGCAAGGGTATGGGACCGCAGTGTGCAGCAGCGGACGGCTGGACGCGGGCAGACTCCATGTGAGAGCGCAACAGAGCGTCCAGCCGTGCAGTGTGGATCGGCCGCTTCATGGCTGCCAGCAGCCGGCTCGATGCGGCTCAGAGCGAGGGATGCAGGCGATGCGGGCGCGAAGCGCGCCTCACTCAAGCCACAATGCCCAGCTCGCGTGCCCGGGCATCAGCGATCCGCAGCGCCTCCTCCTCGCTGGCACCACGCCGCGCCGCGGTGGCCAGGCAGTCTGCGACGACGCCCAGCAGGTGCTGGTTCTCGAGCGCCGCCGCCACACGCTCCTTGTCGTTGAGCTGCTTGTTCACGGCCTTCTCGGACTGGTGCGTGCCCTCGCGCACGCGAATGTCGACCTTGTATCGCGGCGGCAGTGCGCGGAGCAATCGCACTCGGAGCGCCAGGCCTGAGGGCGTCGAGGTCAGCGAGTTTGTCCCCGAGGGCGTACCTCATGTGGGCCCCGGCTTGTCCGTCGTGACCAGCGTCGCAAACGCAGCAGAGCCGTTCATCCCTTGCTTGCCAGCTGCACTTACCAATCAGCGTCGCCATGGAGCAGTGCGGAATCGTCGGCGTGAACTCGAGCAGCACGGTGGGCAGGCGGCCCTTGGCTGCGTCGCCCTCGTCGACGGAGATGTGCTGCGCATTGACGACGGCGAGCTGCTCGAGGGTGAGCGGGTGCTCGGGGTCGGAGATGGAGCGCACGAGATCTGAAGCAGACAGCGATGCAGTACAGCGAGAGGGCAGGACTCGATCAGCAGCACATCTCGCTGAGCAGTCACTCGCCACTCACCGTACACCTCGAAGCTGTCAATAGCCTCCTTCTCCTCCTCGTCTGCCGCGCCACCACTCTCCTCAGGCGCCGCCTCGGCACCGCTGCGCTGTGCGGCCGGCGCGCGGTGCACGGCGGCGTCGCGCCACCACTCGTCGGCGTGCGCGTCCTTGTCGGCGGTGCTGCGCTGCGGCGCGCCGGCGCCGGCGGTGTGGATGATGGGGTTGGCGTTGTCCTTGTCGGCCATGGTGGAGGTGCTGTGGTAGAGATGCAGGTGGGAGAGGGCTTGTCCGCGCTGGGTGGAGGCGTGGCGCGCATCACGTGCCGTGAGCGTCCAAATTTGGCGCAGCGGCGGCAGCGCACACGGGCCGGCCGCCCGCTCCGGCCGTTGCTGCGCACCTCGCTCGGCCAAGTCGCCGGCGTCGAGCGCCGCGCTCCTTCGCTCCCTCACCTCACCGGCTCGGCATCACCGCAGCCGTACCTCACAACTTCCTGGCACACCCGTCGTACCACACACCATGCCTGAGAGCGTCGCCGTGAAGACGCCCGCCGTCGAGGCGGTGCCGGTCGCCGAGGGCAAGCTGGCCGCTGCCGCAGCGCCGGCCAAGCCCACGCCCAACGCCGACGACTCGGGCTCCGACGACGACGGCGACGAGGCGCCCGCCGACGGCGACGAGGCGCCCGCCGACGGCGCCGCGCCCGCCGGCGGGGCCGGCAAGAAGAAGAAGAAGAAGAAGTCGGGCGCGGCCAAGAAGAAGGCGCAGAAGGCGCGCCAGGCGGGGCCCGCCATGGAGCAGACGGAGCCGCCGACGGTGGGCATCACCAAGATCTTCCCCACCAACGTCTACCCCGTCGGCCACATCCTCGAGTACCCGGACTCGTACTGGAACGAGTGAGTGGCCGTGGCGTGTGCATGGTAGGCCGGTGTCGTGCGAGACGAGATGTGGAGGTCTTGCATCTGCTCTCTGTCTCTCTCCGCACATCCCTCTGACGCCCGCACAGCAGCAACCGCAAGCGCATCACTGCCGAGGAGCAGCGCGAGCGCGACCGTCTGGCGCAGCAGGAGGAGGGCGCCGACTTCAACCACGCGCGCCGTGCCGGCGAGGTGCACCGCCAGGTGCGCCAGTACGCTCGCCGCGCCATCAAGCCCGGAATGAGCATGACGGAGATTGCCAACCTCATCGAGGACACGAGCCGCACCATCAACGAGGCGCACGGCTTCGACTCGGGCATCGGCTTCCCGACGGGTCTGAGTCTCAACGAGGTGGCGGCGCACTACACGCCCAACGCAGGCGACAAGCGCAGTGAGTGGTGATCGTGCTCCGCGGCAGTGCCGCAATGGCAAGCACCTGGCTCACCTCCATTTGTAGTTCTGCAGACCGGCGACGTGCTCAAGGTCGACATTGGCGTGCACGCCTCGGGGCGCATCGTCGACAGCGCCTTCACGCTGACGTTTGAGGAGAACAGCATCTGGCAGCCGCTCGTCAAGGCCTCGCAGTCGGCCACCAATGCCGGCATCCGTGCCGCGGGTGTCGACGCGCGCCTGGGCGAGATCGGCGCCATCATCCAGGAGACGATGGAGAGCTACGAGGTTGAGATCAAGGGTCACCTGCAGAAGAGTGAGTGACCGTGTAGGAGGGCCGGAGGCTGCGAGAAGCTGTGACAGCAGCACAGACTCTGGCCTCCGGCGCGCCCGGCTACCAGTGCTGACGCTGCAACAGTTCGCGTGGTCAAGAACCTCAACGGCCACAACATCGAGCGCTACCGCATCCACGGCGGCAAGTCGGTGCCGTGCGTGGCGATGCCCGACTACCCGCAGAAGATGGACGAGGGCGAGTATTTTGCCATCGAGACGTTCGGCTCCACGGGCCGCGGCTACGTCGAGGACAAGGGCGCCTGCTCGCACTACTCGCGCAACCCGGGCAAGGTGCCGCCGATGCGCGTGCCCTCGGCGCGCAGCCTGCTCAAGACGATTGAGTGAGTCGAGACGAGGTAGGCGTACCTCCAAGATTGGCACTGACAGGAGCGCAGCACCGAGTTCGGCACCCTGCCGTTCTGCCGCCGCTACCTCGACCGCGTCGGCGAGAAGGACTACCTGCTCGGCGTGAGTGCCGCATTCCGGCCACACACCGGCCTCATGTGCTCACGCCTTTCCTTCAACAGCTGCGCTACCTCGCCCAGTCGGGCATCGTCGTCGAATACCCGCCGCTGGCCGACAGCCCGCGCGACGCCAACCAGTCCATCGACGACGTGCGCACGTCACAACACGAGGAGACGATCCGCATCGGCGCCAGCAACGTCGAGGTGCTCTCGCACGGCATCGACTACCCCGCCTTCTGAGCAGAGCATCTCACATCACCTCACTCTGGAGCCTCGTTGGCTTTGCTGCGACTTGCCTCGTCTTCCTTCCCGTAATGACATTCGCTGAGCATAGCTGATCGCAAGTTTGCCGCTTGACAAGCCTCCTCAAACAGGTCACAGGGGCATCTGCGCTCGTCTGAGCATGCCGAGGCGCAGTGTAAACGGGGCATTGATGACACGGGGGCAAGACGGAAGACAGTGTGTGTGGATGTGTACGGTGAGGGGGGCGAGGCGGGCGATGCTGTATGTGGAGAGTCGTCGGTGGAAGGCGCGTGCATGTGAGGGGCGTTACGACGGGAAAGAGATACACGACGAGAGAGAGAGAGAGAGAGAGAGAGGGCCAAAGCAAGACGTGATAGCGACGCAAGAGACGCTTTTCGAGGCAGGCGAGCGGACCGTAGACCCGCAAGACAGCAGCGGGGAGTAGGCGGACCGGCGGCAGCGAGCTCATGGCAGCACGCTGAAGTCCTTGCAGTAGCGCGAGAGGCTCGGCTTCGTCCACGACTCGGACTTCTGTGCGGGCATCGTCTGCGCCAGCGCACGGCTGAGGCCGTTGGAGCGCGAGCCGAGCGCCGTGCGCCGCGGCGCCGCCTGGGACGGCGGGAACATGCGGTTGAACGAGTCGAGCGTGTTGGGCGTCGTTGCGAAGCTGCAGCGGACGGAGGGGCGTCAGCGGTCATGTCGTGGCGAAGCTCGCAGGCGCCATCGGACACTCTTACTCACGCATTCTCCGAGTCGTCGGCAAACTGCGCCGCGAGCACATCGTCGTCCCCGCCGGCGCCGATCTGGATGGTGCCAAAGTCACCCGCCTCGCTGCTGCTGGCGGCGTCGTTCTCCTCGTCCTCGCTGCTACGCCAGCTGCCCGCGCCGCTCGAGTCGATGCTGGCGATGCGCTCCATGCCCGAGTACGGCAGCAGCTCGCGCGCCGGCGCCGTCGCCGTGCGCGACCAGCGCTCGCGGTTGCCCAGCAGGAACGAGGGGCCGGAGCTGCCGGGCGTGTCAAAGTCGTCGTTGGCCGGCGCCGGACCGGCGCCCAGCGGCCACACGCCCTGGTGCGACGGCTGCGGGATGGACGAGTGCGGCGAGCGGTAGCCCTGCGCGACGTCTGTGTGATGCGGCGTCAGCCTGACGAGTTCGAGATGCACAGCTATGAAGCAGCAGAGGTACGACAACGCTCCGCTGAGGTTAAAGACGCAGCAAAGCGCCGTTGATACTCGAGCAAGCCTGAAGCAGCCGAGACGAAGCTGTGCTCTGTCAGAGCTCGAGCTGCAGAAGCGCAGCATGCCTTGTCGATACCGAGTTGCAGGGGCGCAGCAGTGCCTTGCAGAGTCGCAGCAGAAACGGTACCCCTTCCTCTTCCAACATCTACGCGCCCCACTCACACGTGCGCTTCTCGATGCCCATCTTCGCCAGGCGGTCGAGCGTCTCCTCGGGGATGAGTGCGTCGAGGCGGGCGCTGCCGCGCATGCCGTCGAGCACGCTGGCCGTGCTGGCCGAGCGCGAGAAGGAGCGCGTCGTGCCGGCGAAGGACTGCAGCGGCGCCCCCTCGGACTCGGCGGCGTACGTGGGGCGCGACGGCGACGCGGGCAGCGCCATGGTGGTCGGGAAGCTCGGAGGTGTGGAAAGCAGAGAGCGTGCGTGAGGGGTTCCAGCGAGGGTGCACAGAGGTGACGGCGGCGGCGGAGAGGGGGATGCAGAGTGAAGACAAGGCTGGGAGGAGGCGAACAAGAGGCGGGCGCCGGCTTGGGGAGCGAGGCGCAGCGCTGGGCGGGGCGTGGGCACGGCGGCAGTGTGCGCTGCCCGCCAGCACCGCCAACGCTGTCCCCTTTCCGTTGCCGGCAGCTCAGGCACGAGCGCAGTCTCCGACGCTGCATGCGATGTGAACGCGTCAACACGTCAATCTACGCGCTCGACGCGTTGAAGTCGGCGGGCGCAGCGACTACATTTGAGGCGAGGCTCGAAGGCGGCAATTCTGTATTGCACCCGTCCGGCCGGCTGCGCCGACGTCGAGCTTCGCTGCTCTGCCCTCCTCCTCCACACGCTCGTAGTCCCCTCTCTGCCACTGCAGCATGTTCCTGCCGCGCAAGGTCGGCCGCGCCGCCGCACGCCCCGGCGCCTCCAAGCACATCGCACCGCCTGCGCCGCCGCTCGACGCCCGCGTGCCCGCCGGCGGACTGCTGCTGCAGCTTTGGCACGACGAGGACGAGCAGGTCGTGCCGGCACCGCAAGCCGGCGAGGCGGATGGCGAGACGGCGGGAGAGAGCAGCGCCGCGGGAGAGGGGCCAGTGCCAGCAGCACAGCATCGCCGGGCGGGCAAGGAGCTCGTGGCGGAGCTCGAGGCGCTCTGCCCGCGCTCCGTGGCGTATGTGGACCTCGGCGCCGAGACTCGCGCGCATGAGGGGAGACGCAGACGGCAGGTGAGTTGCAGGGCGGGGACAGGCACGGCAGTGCGGGAGTGGATCCAGGACTGGCGTCGAGGAGTGATGTGCGCAGGAAGTTCGCTGGACGACGGCTCCTCTTGTGTTAAGCCCCTGGACGAGAAAGGACGAAGCATGAGGAGCAGCGCAGGCGCAGCTGCGCCACGGCCTTGGTCGCTGCCTCTGAGCCGCCATGCTGCATCTGCCAGTCTTGCTGACACCGGTTGCAGCTCATCGTACGCACCCCGACCGCCTCTTCAGCCAGCGCCCTTCTCTCAGCGCTGCAACGTCGCCCTGCAGACAGCGCGAGCACGCTGCACGACGCCAGCATCCTCTCCGGCAGCGCCGAAGTAGCATACTGGGCAGCGCTGCCCGAGCGCGTGCGCAATGCGGCGCGCAAGACGGCAGCGCAGGAGGCGAGCCTCGTGGCGCTGAGGAGGACGCGGAGGAGAGATAAGGTGCAAAGGAGACGGGAACGGCGAAAGGTGGCCGGGCGGCGGGCGGCTCCTGCTTAGAGCGATGCGGCACGGACAGATGCAGAGACACCACGGCAGGACGAAGAGATGCGGCCAAGTGCCGATGAAGAGGCAGTGCAGGACGGCACGGCGCCGCCTGACGATGGGTCGGGGCCGATGCAGACGTGAATGATACCTGGCTACCACGCTGCAAGGCATCTCCTCTCCCTCTGATATTTGCGCAAGCTCGAGAGGCGCATGACGCCGGCCACAGGCAGCGCTTCTTGTAGAGGCATCTCCAACGACCTCTCGCAGTGCGAATGCCATCACTCGAGCATGCGAGTTCAGCCCAGGCAGACCTTCCTCGCGCTTCGTGTGAGAGAGGTGATGTGATTATCGCGCCACAGCAGAGCCCGGTCGCTTCATGCCAGCGGCGAGACGAGCCTGCGGGAGACGCACAGCGTTCAGCGTCAGCTTCGATCTCGTCTTGCTCTCCCTCCCGCCTGTCCGACCAAGCACGCGTCGCAACACTCACTGGATCAGGCTCGGCCGGCCGCCCTGCGTGTATCCGATGTAGAGCACAAACGGAACCCAGCTGCAGCAGGTGAGTCAGCCATGCGCAAGCGAGGGAAAGTGCTAGTGCTCCTAGGACGAGAGGAGTGCGTGGCGAGGGTGCGGACAGCGCCACTCAATGCGGCTCGTACTGTCGCAGCCACGCCTGCACCATCGGATGCAGACAGCAGGTTGGTGAGGCTCCTGGGTGGAGAGTAGATAGAGCCGCTGCAACCGCCCGTACAGGTCCCCAGTGCGATCGCTGAGGACGCGCACAGCCGTTGCAGCACCTGTTCTTACACTCCATCCAGGAGCCTCGCCAGACCCTGGCCCGCCAGGCGCCCTCGCTCCATCCCTTTCTCGTCTGCCCGCTCGCCCGCGGCCCGCTCACCCGTAGTGCAGCACGTTCTTGCCCAGGTCGATGGCGCGCACGATGCGCTCCTTGGTGTCCTCGCTGAGTGCGGCGGCCATGGTGCAGGTGAGAGGTGAGGGGTGAGGTGGAGCTGAGCAGAGAGCCGCGCGCTCAGCGCTGCCGTCCGCTGCGCGCTGTGACCAACTTTGGCCGTGTCACGTGCGCCGGCGCGCGCGCCACTTTAAGTCGCGCCGCCGCGCAGCGAGGCCGCAACGCGCACCGGGGCAGCTCACGCGTCTGGCTGCGCTTCTCAGCATCCGACTCCAACACCCCGCTCTCCCGCACCGCGCACCTGCCACTCTTGCTCCGCCGCCGCAGCGACACACTTCGCCGCCTACCAGCACTCCTTTGCTCGAACAGCACCGCCTCGCCGTCATGCCCGGCGCCGCCGCCGCGCTCGCAGAGCCTGCGCGGCGCGCGTCGAGCCTCTTCATGCCCACGCCACGCGACTCGGCGTCGCCGCGCAAGCGCGTGTCCGCCGAGATGGGCGGCGGCAGCGGCGGCGACGCGGCACAGCACGGCGCTTGGGGCGGCGACGATGCCGCCGGCCCGAGCACCAAGTCGCCACGCCTGGGCGAGCGCAGTGCAGATGTGGAGGGCGACAAGGAGAACGTCGGGCCGGCGCTGCTGCGGCGTGGTGAGCCTCGCCGCGAGGTGCTGCGGCGCAACGCCGCTCACGCCGGCAACACAGCCTCGCCGCCGCCGTCGCACAGCGCTGCCTCGTCACGCTCGGCTGCCGTGTCAACCACTGCCGCGGTGGCGCCTACCGCTGCCGTTTCGTGGCCGGCGGACCTCGACCAGAAGAGCACAGAGGAGCTGCGCTCGCTGCTGCAGAGCAGCCTGGAGAACAAGGACAAGGTGATGGAGACGCTCATGGAGATAATGGAGGGCGGTCCGGCGGCCTTTGGCGCAGACCCGGCCTTCCTGAAGATGCAGCGGTGAGTCGCAGTGCTGCGACGGCTGTCTCTCTCAGTGCTGATGCTGGTTGCAGCGACTTTCTTTCCACACGCATCGCGCAGATCAAGGCTGCCCTGGCCGCACGCTCTTCGACTTCGGGCGCGCCCGCAGCGCCAAGGGCGTCTGAAGCGCCAGCGCCGCCGGGACCGTCGCGCATCGAGCCTGCCACACGTCCCGTGGTGCATTGCGACCCACCGGCACCGGCTTCGTCGATCTCCTCGCATGCCGGCAGTGCACTGTCCGACGACATTCCCGTGCTCACACAGAGCTCGCCGACAGTGGGCGGCAGTCGCGCTTCGCGTGCGCCTGCTCGCACCTCGCTGCTGGCGTCCACGTCTCGTGCCGCTCCTGCTGCACCGCCCAAGCCGCAGTCGGGGCTCGTCGTTGACGAATACGATCTCGATGACCTCACCGAGGAGCCGGACGACGAGCACTTCTACGAGCCCGACGCCGACGAGCTGGCTGCGGCCGGCGCCTTTGACGACGATGACGACGCGCTCGCGGAAGTCGATGAGGGCGCACTGCGCTCAGGCCGAGCCGTCGCCACGGCCGGTCCTTCGCGCGGCAGTGCAGTCGCCTCACGCGACCGCTCCGGTCGACCGCCAAGCCGTGCCACGGCTTCCACTAGCCGCCCTGAATCTTCGCACGACCGCCTTGCTGCGCTGCTGCCCTCGTCGTCTCCTCACGAGCAAGATGACTTCGGCGACTTCGACGACGAAGACATGCTGCTCATCGATGAGCAGGACGTCGCTGCGTCGAGCCGGGCGGCCACGCGCAAGGGCAAAGCCCGCCAGACGCAGGACGATGAGTTCGAGATCGACGAGGGCCGCTCGCGCATGGTGCATCGCCTCGACGACGAGGATGCGGCGCACCCCGACTACGGCCCAGACGTCGTTGGCGGCCCTGCGCGGGCGAACGAAGAGGTGGAGCCGATCCAGATCGTGGCGTCCGCCACGCGCTTCAAGTCTCCGCTCAAGGCGCGCGAGCAGATGAACTACCCGTGGAGCCGCGACGTGGCCTTTGCGCTGCGTAAGAAGTTCAAACTGCGCGAGTTCCGCTCGAACCAGCTCGAGGCGATCAACGCGACGCTTGGCGGAGGGGACGTGTTCTGCCTGATGCCGACTGGCGGTGGCAAGAGCCTGTGCTACCAGCTGCCGGCGCTCGTCGACTCGGGCAAGACGTCCGGCGTGACGATCGTCATCTCGCCGCTCATCTCGCTGATCCAGGATCAGGTCAAACACCTCATCGACCTCTCGATTCCCGCCTGCGCGCTCACGGGCGATCAGACGCAGTCGCAGCGCGAGTTTGTGCTCGGCGAGCTTTTCAAGCGCGATGAGCAGCTGGTCACGCGCCTCATCTACGTGACGCCTGAGCTCATCGCCAAGTCGCGCCAGGCCCACGATGTCTTCACCGACCTGTACCGCCGCAAGAAGCTCGCACGCTTCGTCGTCGATGAGGCGCACTGTGTCAGCCAGTGGGGCCATGACTTCCGCCCCGACTACCAGGGCCTCGGCTCGCTGCGCCGCGATTTTCCGAAGGTCCCCTTCATGGCCATGACGGCGACGGCGACGGAGCGCGTCAAGGAGGACATCGTGGCGAACCTCGGCATCAAGGGCTGCAAGACGCTCGAGCAGTCGTTCAACCGGCCCAACCTGCACTACCACGTGCGCGACAAGAAGGCCGGCCTGCTCGCCGACATCTCGTCGTTCATCAACTCGTCGCACCGCGGCGAGTGCGGCATCGTGTACTGCATGAGCCGCAAGGCGTGCGAGGACGTGGCCGACCAGCTTACCAAGAAGCACGGCGTCGAGGCGCAGCCCTACCACGCCGGCATGAACAAGAACGACCGCATCCGCATCCAGGAGCGCTGGCAGGCGGGCCACTTCAAGGTCATCTGCGCCACGATTGCGTTTGGCATGGGCATCGACAAGGCCGACGTGCGCTTCGGTGAGTTGAGCGAACCCTGAGGCAGTCAGCGCGCAGCTAACGCTCCTCATCCCCAGTGGTGCACCACACGCTGCCAAAGTCGCTCGAGGGCCTGTACCAGGAGACGGGCCGCGCCGGGCGCGACGGCAAGAGCTCGACGTGTGTGCTCTACTTTGCCTTCAAGGACACGTCGTGGTACAAGAAGATGATCGACGAGGGCCCGGGCTCGTACCAGCAGAAGGAGCAGCAGCACGCCAACCTGCGCCAGGTCGTGGCGTACTGCATGAACAAGATCGACTGCCGCCGCTCGCAGGTGCTGCAGTACTTCGGCGAGGTCTTTCCTGCCGAGAACTGCCACCACACGTGCGACAACTGCACTGAGAACGGCCCCGGTCGCGGTGCGGCAGGCGGCTCGACGCTCGTGCCGACCGACGTGACGCTGCTGGCCAAGGCGGCCGTGGAGCTGGTGCAGGACATCGTCAAGGGCCGCAACAGCGGCACGCTGCTGCACTGTGCCGACGTCTTTCGCGGCACGACGAAGAAGGCCATTGCCGACCGCGGCCACGACCGCCTGCGCCACTACGCCGCCGGCTCGAAGCTCAAGGGCGGCGACTGCCAGCGCCTCTTCCAGCGCCTCGTGCTGGATGGCTACTTGAGCGAGAAGGCCGTCATGAACGGTAGCGGCTTTGCCACCAACTACATGGAGGTGAGTGCGCGTTCTCGGAGCTGGTCTCTTGCGATCGCCTGCTCATCGGTCGCGACAGCTGGGCCCCAACGCCAATGCACTGCTGCGCGGCACCGCCAAGGTCGAGCTGCCCGTCGAGACCAAGGCTGCGCGCTCAGTCGCCGGTCCGTCGGCGCCAGTGGCGCGACGCAAGGGCAAGGCGCCGCAGCGCATGGACGAGCAGGAGTTCCAGTACGCGCCCGACGAGTTTGACATCTCGGCAGCCGATCTCAGTCCCGTCGAGGAGTTCTTCGAGCGCAACGAGCGCAGCGTGCGCGGCAAGCGCGTTGCAGAAGGCCTGGCCGCCGACTTCCCGCAGCAGGTGCAGCGCCCCGTCAAGCAGACGAAGGACGTCGCTGCTGCGGCCAAGCGTGCGGTCCGCCGCAAGGGCCCCGACGACGACGACATCATCGAGGACTGGGAGGAGAACTCGCAGCTCGCGCGCCCCAAGCGCGCTGACGCGACGGATTCGCACCAGGCCTGCTACCAGGAGCTGCTGCGCGTGCGCAAGGAGGTGAGTCTGGCGCGAGGGTGTCCTGAGCAAGGGCTGACAATCGTGCCCACCACCAGTTCGGAGACAAGCAGGGCCTCGTGCCGGCCAAGCTGCTTGACGATGGCGCGCTGCAAGAGGTCGCATTCCTGATGCCGTCGAGTGAGTGTCTCGCATCCTCCCTGCCCGAACACACGCTCACAAAGTCCGACGACAGCGATCTCTGCTCTGACGCAGATCGAGGGCGTCAATCCGGGCCGCCCGGCATTCCTGAGCGCCTTGCTCGCCGGTGCGTGCCGTTTGCCCATCCCATGCGACTGCGTTGCTGACTCTTGAGCGCAGTCACGAAGCGTCACCTCGAACGCTCTCTGGATGCGCCGTCGAGCCGCAACACGTCCGGCCCGAGCTTCGCGACTAGCTCCCGTGTCGCTGCACCCACGCGACCCGTCCATCCGCCGGCAGCCATGTCACGCTCGACGACGGGAGCCGCGCCCGTCTCGTCGCGCGCCGATGCCCTCTCGCGCCTGGGCGGCGGCGGCGTTCGCGCTATGCCACTGCCGGCCGGCGTGGGCAGGAGCAGCACGTCGGCAACCCGCGGCGGCTCGAGCTCCAGCCGTGGCTCGTACGCCAGTCGCGGTGGACGTGGCCGTGGCGCTCGCGGAGGCCGCCGCAGCTGAAACGAGAGCGTGGGCCCTTTGGCCGCCACCTACACGGCAGCTCTCAAAGCACATCCTGTGACCCCTTTACCCCACACACACCTCCTGACGACAGACTGAGCACACCGTGTAGCACCATCATCATCATCCAGTGTAATATCAGCCATCTCATTCGCCTGCACACGTCGCGGCAGAGCAGCCGCTGCTGCGCGGCTGTGCCTCCCGCCTGACGTGCCGCCAAGCCGCTCGCCGCGCGCCGGCAATCACGGCACGCTGCACTTAGCGCGCATGAGCCATCCTTCCCCGCACTTGGGCCGCCGTGCCGCGGCCAAGGCCGTCCTTCGCTCATCACCACAGCCACCGCAAGCATGGCCGACGCATTCACTCAGTCCTGCCAGAACTCAAGCGGGCCCAAGGGTGCGCATAAGGACCCTCCGGCCGCCCGTGTCTTCCTGCTTACTCTGGCTCGCGCGCGCAGCCCATGCCCGCACGAAGGAGGTGCTCGACTCGCTGATGAAGCATCGTCAGTCCGCTCTGCGCGTGAGGCCTGCCTCTGCAGTGTCGCTGATAGCCCTGCACAGTGCATGCCTTCTGCCGCGAGACGCAGCTGACGCAGGACGAGTGGCTGCTGGCGTGTGCGTGCTTCGCCGGAGCGATGCGCCTCCGCCGTTCGTGACTGACGCTGGCTGCGTCTGCAGGCAATGAGCTGGCGCGAGCCGGGCAGATGAGCGACGCCAAGCGCAACGAGCTCATCCTCATCTCCGACGTGCTGGGCATCGAGTCGCTCGTCGACAGCATGGCCCACGAGCGTGCTGCTGCCGCTGCGGCCGCGCCAGTCACGGACGGCGCGCCTGCCGAGAGCGCCCCCACGCTGAGCGCCATCCTGGGGCCGTTCTATCGCGAGAATGCACCGAAGTACCCCAACGGCAGCGATGTGGTGCTGGACCACTCTATCACCGACACCAATGGCAAGCCGGGCATCACTGCGTCCATCAGGCGAGTACACATCGAGGCGAGGCAAGCTGCGCCCGCACTGACGGCAGCTCCACAGCGGCACTGTGTCGGATGCCAGCGGCAAGCCCATTGTTGGCGCCGAGATCGACGTCTGGGTGCGCATGCCGTCGAGATAGCCTAGCTTGCCACGACTAAGCTCGCATGCACACAGTTTGCCGGGCCCAACGGGCTCTATGAGCAGCAGGACCCCAAGCAGCCGGCCTACAACTACCGCGGCCTCTTCACGACGGACGCACAGGGCGCCTATTCCATGCGCGTGCTCAAGCCCACGGCGTACCCGATTCCCTTCGATGGCCCTACGGGCGACATCCTGCGGGCACTCGGTGTGTCGCTGCTGCTACTGCCTTGCCCTCGGCCTGTGGCTTGCTAACGCTCAGCGCAGACCGGTCGCCAATGCGTCCGGCACACATCCACTTCCTCGTCAAGGCGCCGGGTCACAAGACGCTCATCACTCAGGTGCGCAGCCTCTGGCAAAGTGGCGCTGCATGCGCGGAAGCACTGACGCTCCTCCCTCAGCTGTACGACCGCGACTGCGAGCACGTCGCAGCAGATGCGGTGCGCAGGCCTGCGCGCCCGGCATGCTTGCGCGCACTGACTCTCTGCTCTGCAGGTCTTCGCCGTCAAGGACAGCCTCGTTGTCGACTTCCGGCCAGCCGCAGCAGACGCTTCGCACGGTGCCGCGACGGAACTGCGCTACGACATCGTGCTGGCCGCTGCTGCATGAGCGCTCGCCGGATGCAATGCCACACGTGATCACACACGCAAGCGCAAGTAGTGAGTAGTGAGTGAGTGTGTAGGCGAGATACATGTGACTGTGGTGTAGCGTGGTGTGTGTAGAAGTATGCTAGCTGCTGCGCCGCAGCGCCACGCGAGGCCTGCTGATGTGCAAGCCTCGCGCGCACGCGAGCGCGTTCCCTCCTCCGATTACTCCTCGACGATGTCCTCTCGGCGTGGCTTCTTCGGCTCCTCCTTGCGGCGCATCTTGTACGCATCGCCCGCGGCATGCAGCTCCTGCACCTCGCCCAGCACGGCGTCGTCCTCGCGCATGCGGCCGAGGCCCGTCTGGGCACGCGCCAGCTCGACGAGGTCGGCAATCGGCACGAGACCGTCGTTGTCGACATCGAGCTTGTCGACCAAGGCCTCGATGTTCTCCTCCTCTGGCTTGTGCTTGATGAGCCGCAGCGCCTGCTCGACGTCGTCGACGCTGATCTTGCCGCTGGGCGACGTCTCGATGATGCTGCGAGGAGAAGGTCAGCAGCGAAACAATCGGCGACACGCGCCGTACTTACTGCATGCGCGAGCCGACATCCGCGTCATACTCCTCGAGCTGCTGGTCGATCTGCTTGAGCATCGCCTTGACGCGCTTGGCGAGGCTGCGCGTGGCGGAGGACATCTGCGGCGCCGCGGGCGTCTCTTCCGCCTCCTTGCCGTCGGCGGCGCTCTTTGTGCCGTCCGACTGCGCCAGGTCGGCAACCGAGACCTGCGAGTCGTCGGCCATCTGCTTGATGAGCTGCGCGAGCTCCTCGCGCTCCTTGAGCACGCTCGACTTTGCGCTCAGCAGACTCAGTGCCTCGCCGAGCTCCGTGAGCTGCTCGTTGGTCATGCGCGCATCCTGCGCCTCGGGCGACACCTCTGCGCGCGGCAGCAGCGACTTTGCCTCCTCCTCCTCCTTGCTGAGCTTGACGCGCTCGGCGGCGGCCTTCTTCTTCTCCTTGTCGGCCTTGCGCGCCTCCTCCTCGGCCATCTCCTGGTCGGCCTCGTCGGCAATGAGCTCTTCCTGCTGCTGCAGCACCTCGAGACGCTGCTTGTTCGTCGCCGCGTCCTTGCTGACGTTGAGCTCGGCCTCGCTGATGAGGTTGTCCGGCAGGCTGCTGAGCGTCAGCTCAAGGCTCTTGAGCTGCGACGTGGCGCCCGTCTCGCTGCCCTGCGGCATGTAGTTGAATGCCTTGGAGAGGATGAGGAGGATGCCCGAGATGCGCTGGTGCAGGTGCAGCTCGATCCACTGCGCCATCTCCTCGCGCAGCCGCTCCTCGCCCAGGCCCAGCGTCTGGATGCCGCGGCTCTGGCACGCGCTCTGCAGCTCGTGCAGCGAGAGGCCCTTTGTGCCTTCAGCCGAGATGGTCATGTCGTCGCGGCGGATGCGCGCCAGCTTGTGCCGGATCTGGTAGCGCAAGTAGTTGTCCGTGCCGAACGCATTGATCTGCATGTAGCGGCACATCGACACGAGCTGTGGCCGCGTGAGGTTGTCGAGCGTCACCTCGTCGTCGAAGAGCTTGGCCACCTTGACAATGTCCTCCGTCGACGGCTCCTCGCCCGTGGAGCGGACCTGCAACAAGACGTCAGCCGCAGCGCCACGTCTTCACCCCCTCTCCTGCACTCACCTTGCGGAAGAACTCCTTGAACTCGTCCGACGTCTGCACCTTGTCTGCCGCCTGGATGCCGCCTTCCCGGATCGTCTCCTGCAAGAACTTTGCCATCTCGAGGCGCATCTTGATCAGGCCGCGGCGCTTCTCTTCCACTGCGAACTTGCTCTCAAACGTCGAGGGGAGCATGTTGGGAAAGAACTTGATCGCCACGGGCAGCAGCAGCTCGCCGGCGGGGATGATGATGAAGGGCACAAAGGGAATCAGACGCAGCAGGTCGGCCGTCGTGCGCTTGAGCTGTGGAGCAGAGTCAGCATGCTGCCATCTGGCAGAGAGGCAACGGCCCGACTCACCTGGCGGTGCTCGCGCCGCGTGAGGCTATGTCCGAGCATGAGGCGGCGCAGCAGGCGCGACGAGATGCGCACCTCCTTGGCCAGCAGCTTGGTGCCGTGCCAGTAGTGCGCCGCCTCCTCCTTGACCTTGATCCAGACACGCTTGGCCAGCGGCTTCTCCTTCCAGCGCTTCTCCGCCTCCTTGGCCTCCAGCTCCTTCTTCTGGGGCTCCACGAGCTGCGCCTGCGACGCCGAGGTCTGGTTCGACGGCGAGCCCAGCTCCTCGCCGACGAGCGGCAGCACGGGCACGACGCGCGAGATGTGCGACGTCGGCACGGGCTCGGCGGGCGCAGGGCCGGCCGTCTGGTACGTTGCCTTGGCAGCGTCTGCCTTCTGCGGCGAGCGTCCGGCGCCCGGCGGAGGCGGCGGCGGCTGGCTGGCGGCGGCGTCGCGGTGCGGCTCGGCATGCTGCCAGCGGCGCGCACCCTCGGAGCGCACGACGAGCACGCCGAGCGGCCGCCGCGTGGCAGCATAGTGGTGGTAGCCGGCGCTGCGCACGAGGCCGGGCGAGAAGAGGCGCAGCACGTCGGCCTGCGAGCGCACGGCACTGCTCGTGCTGCCGGCGCTGCTTCGCCCCACCGTGGGGTGGGCGCGGGCGGAGGCGACGAGCGAGCGCGTGGCGAGCGACATGCTGCGTGCGTGCAACACCGAGGCCGACGACGAGGCCATGGCGGACGGAGCGCAGCGGTGGAAGAAAGGCGGCGTGGCGGAGAGGTGGCGGGTGCGCCGCGAGTGAGAGAGCAGGAGCTGCACCCGAGGAGAGGCGATGCGTGCAAGCGAGTGTGAGGCGTGTGCGGTGGTGACGGTGCGAGAGATGGTGGTGGTGGGACGCAGGCAGTGGAGGCCGGCGCTGCACGGGTGAAAGAGTGCCGAGCGAGCGTGCTGGAATGCGCCGGTGCTGCTTTGTGGGCGGCGGGCGGCGCAAGCGCACGGCGCAAGAGTTTCGCGCGGGCGGCCGGCCGCCGGCGGCGCAGCGCGCGGATCAAGGGTGCCTGCCCCAGCTCCGCCGCCGCGCGGCCCGACCGGCCGCCGCTGCACGTCTCCGCTGCTTGCGCCACACCCTCGTCGCCGTTGCTTTGTCCTTCCGCGAGGCAGCCACGGAGCACGAGGCGATGCTGATGGCCCAGCCTGCCCCACTTGGCCGTTCTCCTCCCGCACGAGCAAGAGCGTCCGGGGAGCAGCGCCGCACTGAGGCGAGAGGGCGCCGTGCGCCAAACTTTGGCATGCGCGGCGCTCGCCTCGCTTCGGCGCTGTCCGGCCGCGCTGCGCCGAGAGCGCGGGAGGTCTGGCAGGCGTGGCGGTGCTGCCGCCGCTCAGCCTCCACCGCCTCCCAAGCCGCTGCGAAGCAAGATGTGCATCTCAAAATGTGGAGTGCGCTGCGCTGAGCACGGAGAGCTGCCTGCTTGAGGTGCTGGCCCGGCACAGCGGCGGACGCGGGAGGAAGCGCAGCCAAGGCTGTGCGCACGCGCGCGCGACAGCGGACGAGGCTGTGCCACGCTCCGTGCGAATCCGCCAGCGCGCACAGACGCAGCACGGGCGCGCCTTCTCCACATCGCCTGCGCCCCGCACTCCATCCTCTGCTCTCCACCACCACCACCGCACGCCGCACTTCACCTCTCCAGCCACTTCCACCATGTCCTCCTTCATGCAGCGCGCCCGCGATCGCGCGCAGGAGGCCGCGGCCCGCGCACAGAGCCTGGCGCAGGACGGCGCAGCCCGCCTCAATGCCAGCACTGGCGGCGGCAGCAGCAGCGGCAGCACGGCCGGCGGCGGCAAGGCGCCCGGCTCTCCCGGCGGCACTCCAGCAGGGTGAGTATGGCGAAGAGAAGCAGTGGCCATGCTGCCATGCTCGCGCTTCGCATCCCTGACTCCGTCTCGCAGCGTCTCGGGCTACTCCGGCTCTCTGCCGCACGTCCTCCGCCAAGGGCTGGCGCAGTACTACCCGCGCTCCGACTCCGACTCGCGCGCCAACTACATCCTCAAGAACGCACTCAAGGGCATGATCCTCGACCACGCCGCCACGGCACGCGAGACCAAGACGGCCGCGCACGCCACGTACAGCTGGGGCGTGGAGCAGGATCCGAAGAAGAGCGAGGAGGGCCAGGGCGATGCCGCGCTTGTTGATGTGTGAGTCGGGCCCGCCAGCCCTGGTGTATTGGTGGCTCACAGTCCGTTACACAGCGCCGATCGGCTGGCGTTTATGCTCCAGACCATCTCCGACCTCGAGCAAGCGCACGTCGGCCGTGCCGAAAACGCACGCGCGACGTTCAAGCGCATTGCCAAGGCCGAGCGCGAACTGGCACCCAAGCGCGAACGCCGCGCCAAGCTGCGCAAAGAGCTGCACACCCTCATGCCGGAGCAGGCAAAGGGCAACACGGAGCGCATTGCGCCGCTCCAGCAGCGCCTCAAGGAGTGGCAGGAGGATGACCGCGAGGAGGAGGAGGAGCTTGGTCGGCTGAAGCGCGAATGGTGAGTTTCGGGCAAGCCCGACTAGGTTGTGCGGGGAGCTCATCCCTCTCCTATGCAGCCTTCGCGACAGCTACGAGGCGCACTTTGACTCACTCATCGAGCTTGGAGAGAAGGTGCGCCGTGTCCTGAGCAGATGGGCAGCACGAGGGCAAGTGCTGACGCGTGCCTTTCACAGCTTGCCATCGTTGCGCGCCACGGCAAGCTCCTCACGCATCAGATTCCCGTCGGCACTCCTGTCTATCCCGCTCCTCGCAACGAGACCTCATGGGCGGGTGCTTCTCGCACCGCCGCCATCCGTGCCGCGCTGCCGCCGGCACTGGCGGGCTACCAGCCGGGCACGCAACTGCCGGAGCTGGCGGTCGAGGACCTGGCCAGCGGCACATCGGGCGCTTCGTCGCTCCACTCTGCGGACACGATCAGCTACGGCGAAAGCCACGCGGAGGAACTCTCGCTCTTCAACCAGGGCACGGAGCTGCATGACGACGACGACGGCGCGAGTGCACACCACGGTGGCAGCGCTGCCATGCTCGGCGCGGCTGGCACTGGCGGTGCCGCGGCGTACGCACACAGCAGCAGCGCCTCGACGCACAGCGATGCTCATGCTGCGCTGGCGCCTAGCAGCCTTGGCGGCGGACCCACGTCTCCGAGCCTGCTCGACAACATCAACAACGGCCCCGCCGAGCTTCCTCCTTCTCCCTCCGCCGGACACGGCGCAGCACAGCGGCACCGCGTGCCTCCCCTGCCTTCGCCCTCTGCCGGCGGCGGCAGCAGCTCGAGCGGCGGCATGATGCCGCCGCCGCCGCAGCACGAGACGGATGTGCGTGGTGATCTCGCGGATGGCCCGAGCGTGGCCGAGACTGGCAAGCCGATCGTGGGACCTGGCGGACCCTCAAGCGGCACGCTTCAGCCTCGGGTTCCTCGTCGCTCGAGCGCCGCCTCGAGCGGAGCGGCCATCAATCCCTTCGGCGACGCCGCCTCCGCTCCTCTCGCCGGCGGCGCCGGATCGTCGACCATCGCGGATGCGCATGCGCGCAAGGAAGCAGAGGCGGCGAGGGAGCGCAAAGAGGCGGAGGCGCAGCGCGAGAGGGACCAGGTGGCGGCTCAGGCTGTGCAGGCGCGCATCCGCAGGGACGGCACGGTGGTGCGCCGTGGCGAGCAGGGCTACGAAGAGGCGGAGGAGGAGGGACTGCCTGCGTACCATGTGTAGGTGCTGATGCGCTGAGCGGGGAGAGGAGGGTCTTTGTACATTGACATATGATCAGAGACGGTTGACAATCGAAGCTTCGTCACGAGTGTCCTCTGGAGCTGATGATCGATGCATGCTCAGGGCGAGCGCACAGACCTGTGTCGCTTGGGCACGTCGAGGTGTCCTGCCGCATGGACGCTCTTCCCCCCGACGGCACGAGCGTCTGGCAGGATCGGCGCCGCTCTTGACTCGAGAGTCTCGTGAGCCCTTTGGGCTTGTAAGCCAGGCTGGCGGTCATGGTGCCGCGAGCGTCTTCAGCCGTCGATCAACGTGATGCTTGCCAGGCCCGCCGAGCGCCTCGGAGGCGTGGGACTGGATGGCGCGAGCTTACGTCAGCTCGGTGTGCTCCCAAATGCATCGAGCGAGGTGCGCCCACGTCCCTTTGGCTTGTGCGTGTGCTGCGTTCTGCCATCGACATCACAGCGCTGCATGCTGGCAGCTGCAGCGACGCTGCGGTGCTGCGCCGCGAAGGAGGGGTGCGCGCTCGCACCCCCTTGATGCGCAAGGAGGCGCTAGCCACACAGCCTGCACGCTGAGGGCTGCAGCCGCCCCTCACGCGTCTCTTCTCGCAGCACGCAGCAGGTGCAGCCCGCGCACGGAGCCTTTTCCGCCCCCTTCGCCCTCCGCTCTGCAGCTGCCGTCGAGATCAGCACACCTCCGCAGCGACATCCCGTGAAGTGCTCGTGACCCCTGTTGAGCACGGAGCATTCCCTTTCGGAGGGGCAGCGATGAGGGCCGTCGGCGGCTCGGAGGTGAGGCAGCGAGGCCGCTTGCGCGGTGCCGCCCTCGCCGCGCCAAGAAGCCATGTGCAGGCTCAGCCCCTGCGCCATGTTGCGGCACTCCGCCTGTCTGCGCGAGATGCACACATGCACACCAAGCGCGTTTGCTTGTCCGAGGGTGCAAGAGGCAGCCTCCGAGCTCGTCTGCAGCCGCCAGCGCACAGCCGAGAGCCCCACTGCGAGCGGAGGAGAGGCTCCCTTGTGGTCGACGAAGGCGCTCAGGCTGCCCTGCTGGCTTGAGAGAAGGCGACGGCTGCGATGCTGGAAGGGAGGGGGCGGACAAGGCCCGAGGCACGAGGACAAGGCGCGCGTCAGGAGGCGGCCCAAGCTCACGGCACCTCGCGGCACCGCAGCTGCACCTCGCACCCTTGGCAGGGGCCGCTGCTACAGCGCCCGCACATTGCCGCTGCGCAGCTGCAGGATGCCGGCATCGCAGCTGCGAAGAGACGCCGAGCGGGCACGGCAAGGCACATGGCCAGAGATCGGGACTCCGCCGGCAGCAGGGCGGCGTGGCGCCGCAGCCGCGCCGGCGACGGGGCCGCTTGCGCTCTCGCAGCGGCGCACGCCCTCGAGCGGCGGTCAGCGCTGCGCTGCGCTGCGAGAGAGAGGGCCGGCTGCGGATGCTGCGAGAGGAGAGGCAGGCGAGGACTCTGACTGCATTTGGTGCTGGCTGCTGCCCGCCCTGCGCGGCGAGAGCGATGCACGCCCGACTGGCTGCGCTGCGCATCTCGCCGCCTCTTGTGGCCGCCCTTGCCATCGTCGAGCCTGCCTCTGCTCCTCCATCCCGCCCTCTCTCCCTTCCCTCTCCCCGTCTCTCCCTCTCTCTCCTCAAGACCGCTCAACTTGTTGCTTGACGCACCAACCACTCTCTCACAACTCGACTGCTTGACGCACTCTCACCCTCTCACCCACCCTCTCACCTCTCACACGCAGCGCGTGTGTCTCTCTCACCCGCCTCTTTCACCCACCTCACACGCGCCACCATGTCGCCCTTCTCCCGTCTTCTCTCTCTCCTCCTTCTCTCCCTTCTCGCCTCCTCGTTTGCGCCCATCTCGTCCACCGGCGCGCTCGCACACGGAAGCTTCGAGCATGCCAACGCCATGCCGCGTGCGCTGCACGCCGGCGCTGGCGGACACAAGCGCATGCTGAAGCGCTCGCAGCGCTCCAAGCGCACCGAGGGCAGTGCCGGGGCGCAGCAGCAGGCGCAGGCAGCCGCTCCCGCTCCGGCGCAAGAGGCTGCTCCGGCTGCGCAGCAGGCCGCTCCCGCACCACAGCAAGAGGCCGCTCCGGCGCCGCAGCAGCAGCAGGCCGCACCGGCACAGGCTCCGCAGCAGGCCGCTCCCGCACCGGCAGCGGAGGCTCAGCAAGCGTCGTCATGGTCGTCCAACGAGCAGCAGGCACAGGCCTCGTCGTCGAGCGAGCAGCAGTCGTGGTCGAACGACGACAAGTCGGACAGCAAGGCTGGCGAGGCGCAGGCTTCTCAGCAGCAGGAGGCCGAGGCTTCGTGGCAGGACAAGCCGGAGGACAAGAAGCACGATGAGCAGGCCTCGTCGTCGTCGTCGTCGTCTCACTCCGAATGGTCCGCGTCGAGCGAGCAGCACGCGGCCGTGAAGCAGGAGGAGCACAAGTCTCAGCAGCCCGCACCGGCCAAGGCCGAGGCTGCCGCCAACGCCGACGCCGGCTCGTCGCACCACTCGAACCAGCAGCAGACGGAGGGCAAGACGGAGCAGAAGACGGACGTCAAGGTCCAGTCGAGCAACGGCGAGACCAACGGCGACGACAAGCCCACTGAGCAGGCCCAGACGAAGGGCGAGCAGCACGAGTACCACGCCGTCGCTCCGGCCCAGCAGCAGCCCGCCGTCTCGCACAACTCGACCGTCGGCGCCTCGCACAACGCCACGCTCGCCGGCTCGCACAACGCCACCATGGTTCCCTCGCACAACGGCACGGTCACCAACAGCACGCTGGCCAACAACGGCACGCTGGCGAACAACGGCACCATCGTCGGCGCGGGCAACTGCACGGCCATCAACGGCACGCTTGCCGGCGTCAACGGCACGGCGAACTGCACCGTCGGCGCCAACTCGACGGCCCCTGCCAACAGCACGGACGGCAAGAGCGAGGAGGGCAAGAACTCGGCGCCCATGCCCGTCGACGATGAGGAGGACGTTGAGGACGACGAGGACGTCGAGGACGACGCCGCTCCGGCGCCGCAGCAGGACGTGAAGCATGTCAAGCACGTCAAGCACGTCAAGGCCTCCTCTTCCGGCTCGCAGCAGTCCAACGTCGCCGCTGGCTCGGGCAACAACAAGGCCGCCGCTTCGTCGGACAACAACTGGTCTGCCTCTTCTGGCGGCAACGGCGGTGGTTCGTGGGACGGCAGCTGGGACGGCGAGGAGGAGTGCGACGCTGATTACGAGGAGTCGTACGAGGAGGAGGAGGACTGCGAGGACGACGACGACGAGTCGGAGCCCGTCGCTGCCGCTTCTTCCGCCGACTCGCAGCGCCAGGCACAGCCCGCCGCTCAGCAGCAGCAGGCCAAGCCGGCCGAGCAGCCCAAGCAGGACAAGTCCGCCGAGCAGCCCAAGCCGGCCGAGCAGCCGAAGCAGGCCGAGCGGCCCAAGCAGGAGCAGCCCAAGCCCGCCTCCTCGAGCGGCAACGGCCAGACGTTCAGCGGAAAGGCCACATTCTTCTACCAAAATGGAAACCCCGGCCATTGCTCGCACTACAACTCGGACAGCACTCCTCTCGTCGCTCTCCCCTCCGCGATTTACGCCAATGGAGCACACTGCGGCAAGAAAGTCATCATTCATCGTGGATCGAAGAGCGTCGAGGCCGTCGTGGCTGATAGCTGTCCCACGTGTGTCTCAAGCCATTCACTCGACCTCTCCGTTGCTGCGTTCAAGGCGCTGGGCACGGAGCAGGAGGGCATGTTCGACATTACGTGGAGCTGGGCTTGAGCGTGACGCGTCGACCCGCGCTCGCTCGCTTCTACGGCAAGCATGATACGCTGAGCGTCTCTCGCTGTCGATCTCTCCGTCCGGACTGGTCTCTCGTCATCGGCATCTCATCAACACCATGGCGCTGTGCGCCACGGCTCGACGACGCACCGGCTTGCGTTCTCGCGCCTCTCTCTGTCTTTGTACATCTCGCCCTCTCTCTCATGCACTTCTGGGTCTCGTTCTTCCCTCATCCAATGTCTCGTTCGCTTTCCTCACACAGACACATCCATCGCGCGCGCTCTAGAAGCAGCGCTGCCCACCCTCTCTCTCAATGTGATGCGCTTGCGAGTCTCCTCCCGGCGAGGAGCTCGCTTCATCCTGTACCTTTGCGTGCCAACGCTTCGAGCGTGATTGACAACATTCTGACCTGGCAAAGCGCTGTAGACTTGGCCAGTCAGCCCATGATGCGCTGCAGGCGGGCGAAGCGAGCAGGTCCGGGTCAGCTGGCTTGCGGCCAGACCTGACCCGGGCGAGAGCCTTCTCGAGGCGATGCCCCATGTTAGGCTCGAGCCACCTGCTCAGACTGCGAGCCCTCAGACAGCACGGACGACGACAACGGAGCAATGGATGATATGGGAGTGGTATACAAATGATGCGGGCGCGAGACAGGAAGAATGGAGATGGAAGGGGCCCGGCAATGAGGCCGCATGGAAGCGAAGGAGAGGAGCAGAGAGTCTCACGACGTGGCAGCAGTCTGCGCAGCCGCTGGTGCCGCCGCAGGCAACGCCGGCGAAGACGCCGCACTGGCTGTGATGCCAAGCTCGGGTCCGAGAGAGCGTACCAGCTCGTCGCCGTTGATCATGTTGGTGGTCGCAATGACGAAGCGCCGCGTGCGCGTCTGGCGCGACATGAAGCGCAGCGCGGCGACCTCGGCATACGTGACGCCGCCGAGGAAGAGCACGATGGTGGTGCTGATGGCCTCGTCGCCTGGCGCGACGGTCGCGGTGGAAGCAGGTGGCAGACGAGGTGTGAAGGAGGAGGAGGCGGAGGCGGCGGCTGCGGCGGCAGCAGCGGAAGCGGCCTTGGATGTCGTGCCGGGTTGCGCACGAACGCTTCCCGAGGTACTACCGCTACTGCCGGTCGTACTGGAGCGCTGCTCCTCGTCGACTGTAGCGCCCGGCAGCGCAGCCAGTACCTCCTCGAATCCCTTCCAGCCCACGATCGCATGAGCCCGCGGGAGAGGCGCCGTCGCGTTGCGCTTGGTGCCGGCGCCCGCAGTATCAAGCAGCGCCTCCTTCTGCGTCACTGCTTGCACGAGGCGTACCGAGAGTGGCGCGTAGCCGGAGAAGACGTAGCTGATGTCGCGCGGCTGCTTCTCGTCGACGTCGTCGTTGACCAGCTTCAATGGTGCGCGCGATGCGGCAAAGCCGGACACTGGCGCGCCGCGAGGCAGTGACGCAGGCGCTCGAGAGAGGAGGCCCACTTTGCTGAGCGCCAGAAGCAGAGGTAGATGCTCATATCCGTACGTCTGCAGGACTTCGCGCGTCATGCTCTCGAGTGCTTTAGCCTTGATGCCGCCGCCTACGACCGAGAGCAAGCAGAGCAGTCGCAGCACCAGGAGCAATGGCGCTTCAGCGTGCACGAGACTCTCGATGGCCGTCAGTTGCGCAGGCAGCTCGAGGCCCGCAACGATGTTCTGTTGGATCTCGAGCGAGGCGTTGAACTCTGCCGTCGTGGTGGCGGCCATGAGCCGTTCCGTGAGACTTGTATGAAGACGTAGACCCGCATGATGGCTTTGTAGTCCACCCAATCGTCCAACGAAAGCGCGCATCTGAGCCACCGTCTGTGCAGCATGTCGGCCCTCGTAATCCGCCGTCAGACGCTGCGCGGCGCGATGGAGAGCCTCGCCGACGACGCTGAAGTTGAGATCGCGCAGCTCGCCGAAGAGGACGTCGGAGGTGGCGTCGAGACGATGCTTCTTCTGCTTGGGCGCAGACGTCATTTGCAAGGGCGTGCCGCTGCCCGAGGGCGCTGCGGCGCCACTGCCCCCCGCGCCGGGAGTGCCCGGTGCCGTAGTGCTGAGCAACGATGCGTCCACCTCGACGTGGGCTGGGCAGGCAGGTGAGCACATGAAGACCCGGTAATGCTCGCATGCGCTCGACTCACCACTCTTGATGCCGACAAATTCATCGACGAGACCTTCGTAGGTAAGCTGGCTGCACAGCGGCGTTGCTAGATCTGTGGTGCGGTCCAGCACGACGAGACAGTCGACGACGGAGCTGGTATTTGTGAGCGCTGGGTTCGTCGGGTCTGCCGCGAGTGCTTCTCTTCGCTGACGCAGCATAAGGGTCGCCAGCCGCTGCAAACGAAGACGGGACGGTCAGCATTGTCGAGGTCCGCACTGCTGGCGCCTCATGCTCAACTCTCACCTGCGCAGCATCGCCCTTGCCCACTATCCTCGGAAACGCTCCCCACAGATGCTGCAGCGTCATGCAAGCCAACGCCGTCTCATGCAGCCCTCCCAAATCTCCATCTCGCCAGATGCGGCTCCACGCACGCGGGTCTTCGAGCGAGAGCAAGTCCGACTCGAGCGGGATGAGCTCGAGCGGAAGGTCGTGCAGATGCACGTCGGCGAGAAGCGGCGTTGAAGAGGAGGAAGAGAGCGTGGAGAGGAGATGCAGCGAGAGCTCGGTGCGGCGAGGCGAGAGAAGGAGATGGTAGGTGTGCGCCAGGGAACTGCCGGACGCTGCTCGATCAGCCGCCACGTGGCCTGAGCGAAGCAAGGTCAGTCAAACGCTCGTCCGCCTGCAAAGCCAACGGGAAGCGAGCAGAGGAATGTCCGCGGATCCAGGCCGCTGCATCGTCGTCTTCAAAACGCTGCGGGAGAACAAGGAACAAGGCGGATCTCGACGGGCAACGAGCCCAGCTGCGCAGCCCCGGAGAGGGCGCGCTGCCAGACAAGCCACGGTCGTCGAGAGGAGAGTGAATGTACGGAACTTGACTGACCCGGCGACGCATAGTTGAAAATGAGAGACGCCGGGCTAATTTTGTCCGAGAAGGGAGCGGGAGAGACGCAACAAAGAGCGAGAGCAAGCATCCAAGAGCCGCGGCAGATGGACAGCAGGGCCTACTCGCCACCACGAGGCCGCCGCAGCGCATCTCCAGCCTGTACTCACCAGCGACGACCCTCAGCCACTTCGCGTCCGGTCTGCAGACATAGACGACCGCTCTCGTCGGCGCGCTGACCATCTGTTCCTTCGTGCTTGAGCCCTTTTCCTTGGGCTCCTCCAGCCAGAACATGCGTTCCACGCCATGTTGCCGCAGCGCGCCTACGTCGGCGACGAGGCCCAACGGACCCGCGAGAGAGGCGTCCAGGAGCAGCGTCTTGCCCTCCGGGATGGCATCGAGTGCGGAGAGGAGCGCGCGGAGAGCGAGAGCGCGCAGTGGCGAGACGTCGAGACCGCCAGCGACGGGGGTCGAGGTGGACGGCGCCGTCATTGGAGCGAGGCGACGGCGATGGTGGTGGAAAGGCAGGAAGGGCAGCGCGCACGGTGCGCGGATGCGACGGCGGGCGTGACGCGGGACTCGGGAGACGCGGCAAGCACCCGCTCCTCCCGCCTGACCCCCCTCCTGATGCCCTTCGCCAGCTCCGCTTACTAGTCGCCGCTCCTGTCGAACTGCGTTCGGCACTGCTGGTCAGCTGCCTGACCATTCCATCCCACGCCGCCTCGAATGCACTGCTCTCACTCGTCAGCCGGGCCGCCGATGCGCGAAGAGCGATGTCAAGCGCCTTGCCTGCGTGCTGTGCGTCGTCCATGGCTCGGCCTGCTCTCCTCTCACAGCCGAGCCGAGAGTTCTCGTGACTTGCAGCTCTAGACACACCAGCGATGCGGGCAAGCGTGGAGCTTCCCCTTGCTCGCTTTGTCCCTCGGAGCCTTGCCTCCGCCTTTGTCCTTTTTCGCGACCCAATCGCGATCCCATCTGCGTCTCCTTGTCCACAAGCCGTGCTTACGCGTCCATCTCTCCATCCCATGTGCCTCCATTGTCGCACGCGGCTGCGAGACAAGCGAGTGTCGCAGCACCGGCGAGTCGAGGCGGCGTTGCAAGCCAGCACTCGAGCACGTGAGGCCATGCCGCCCGTCCATGCCGCGTGGCTTGCTCCCCTCCGCACCTCGCCGTGCGCTACCCAAGTCGCCGATGCTCTAGCGTCTCGGATGGGTCTCGTCGCGAGAGCCTGATGCTGCAGCTGTGCGCTGGCAGTGGAGTCGAGCTGCGGTGCAGGTGTGTGGTCTCGAGGTGCCGCGGCCGAGACCGGCGAGGTGCGGGGACGCAGTGCCCGCGGCGTGGCGCGAGGCAGCATGCAGGGGTTCGGCGCGCGGCGGGGATGGCGGCGGAGCGGCGGTGGATGATCGACGGCTGGCATGGCAGCAGCGTGCAGGCGAGGTGCTGCTCCCGCTCCAAGGCACGGCAGCACGCCGCGAGGACATCAGCCACGCCTCGTCGACGCGCGCACCGAAGACTCCGCTCTGCAGCTGCGTGGCCGACGGCGAGAGGCGATCCAAGGACGGCGTGCATCGAGCATGCTGCAGCTGAGGGCGCGGGAGGTGTTGGAGTGTCGACTTGCGCCACAGGGCTCCCGCCGCAGCGCTTGGCGGCAGCAGGCGACAGACAGAGAGGAGCCGCGCCGCCGCCCTCGAGGGCTGGATATTCAGCGCGCACCCTCGCGCAGCGTGCAGCAAACTCAGCGCTGCGACACCTGCCCCCTTTGTGGGCTCGCAGCTGTGCTTGGCACGTACGCAGCCGGCATCGCGGCTCGCGGGCATGCTGGGGCGGCATGGATGCTCAGCCGGCGTCTGGCTCCGGGGGAGCGGAGGCAAGGCAGCCGTGATGAAGGCGCGACGGCGGCGAGCGAAGGCGCAGCGCCAGAGCAGCCACGCCCGTTGGGAGCGGCTCGGCGGCAGAGCGGCGCCTCTCTTTACCCGTGCCTCCGCTTCTCTCATCATCATCACCACCACCACCTCACCCTCTCTTCCCTCGGCTCCCTCCCCTTCCGGAATCCCTTGGTCGACCTCTTCACTCACCCTCGACAACTCAGTTCTCCAACACACACTCTCTTTGTCGTGCCTCTCGGTCTCTCTCACGCTCACTCAGCACCCACACAACACCAACTCACGCTCTTTGTTCCCTCTCTCGCTCACCTCTCCGAAACTCCTCGCACTGCTCATCATGCGCTTCACCGCTACGCTCTCCTCTGCGCTCGTCGCCGTCGCCTTTGCCTCGAGCGCCGTCGCTCAGGCGCCGGCCGATGTTGACGGTCTCGAGGACCGCAGCATCGCCATCCCTCTGCGTCGCCGTCACGCCGGCCTGCGCCACGGCGCTCTCGACGCGCGCGATGGCTCCGGCGCCGCCGACATGGCCGCCATCGAGCGCGCCATGGTGCACATCGAGCGCCGCTACGGCAACGCCTCTGCCCCCGCCGTCGTTGCTCGGGCCGAGCGCGCCGAGAAGCGCTGGGTCAACATCGTCGCTGCAGCTGCTGGCGCGGCTGATGCGTGGGAAGACACCATCGCCGCACTGAAGGACTCTGCGCACGGTGGTGTGGCCCAGAACACTGGCACCGGATCGTCCAAGACGACCAAGTCGAGCAACTCGGCCAGCGAGGCCAAGAACCGCATCGCAATGAAGCAGGACGGGCCCGCCGTGTCGGCCGTCGCGCCGCTGCGCAACGTCGTCATGTCGAACAACCGCGAGCTCGAGTTCCTGGCCGAGATCAAGATCGGCACGCCGGCGCAGAGCTTCTGGCTGGACCCTGACTCTGGCAGGTGAGTGGTGCACGCCAGACGGCAAGGTACGTCCCTGCTGTGCATGTTCATCGACTGACCATGCCTTGCTATCAGCGCCGATCTCTGGGTCAAGGGCACCGACTGCACCTCGTCCTCCTGCGGCACCTCCTCTCGCACGCGCTACAACCAGTTCAAGTCGTCGTCGTACTCCGACACGCCCGGCTCGAAGAAGTTCAGCCTGCAGTACGGCATCGGCGGCGTCTCTGGCCGTCTTGTGCGCGACAACGTCCGCCTCGGCAGCGTGCGCATGCCCGGCATGACGATTGGTCTCGCCAACAAGGTCTCGCCCGACTTTGCCAACGACCCGGCCGACGGCATCCTCGGCCTCGGCTACCGCGCCATCGCCTCGGCGCACCAGAAGCCCTTCATCGTGCGTGCCGCCGAGCAAAACCATCTCTCGCGTCCCATCGCCTCCTTCGCCTTCGGCCGGCGACTGAGCGGCACCGACAACAAGTCGGAGATGCGCATCGGCGCCGTCAACCGTGGGCTCTACAGCGGCAAGACGACGTGGTACCCGGTGACACAGCAGGCATACTGGCAGTTCGCATTCGACTCGTTCGGCGCGCAGGGCAAGAATGGCCTGCAGCGCAGCGAGGGCATCATCGACACTGGCACCTCGCTCATTGCCATGCCCGCCGAGGATGCCGCGACGTTCTGGGCCGACGTGCCTGACTCGCAGTTCGACGAGGAGAGCGGCACCTACACGTTCCCCTGCTCCACCAAGGTCAACGCCGTGCTGCGCATGCCCGGCGGCCAGACGATCAGCCTCAACAACAAGGACATCAACCTTGGCACGGACGGCGTTGGCTCGCCCCGCTGCGTCGGCGCCATCACGGCGAGCAACACGCCCGGACAGACCATCTTTGGCCTGGCGATGCTCAAGAACATCTACACGGTGCTCGACTTTGGACAGAACCGCATCGGTCTGGCCACGCTCAAGCTCTAGGCGTCGTCGTCGTTTCGCGCATGGCCCTCGAATCTCTCGCACACACACTGACCGCGCTACGCATCCCTTCCCCCCGTCACCCGTAACGGGCCTTGTACATTTCTTGCTCTAGTCTAGTCTGACAATCGCCAACGTGGTTCACACCGTGCCTCTTCTGCCTGTCCCATGACCGCCGTGCTGAGACCGGCGTCGATTGTGGTAGCGTGGCAGCGACGAGGGCAGCTTCGTTGGGCATGCCAGTCGAGTGTATCTTCTCAAAAACAGTCGAGTGCAGACAGACGCGCCACGGAGAAGGCGGCGGGCGCTTTCAGGCGCAGAAGACGTGAGAAGAGCCGGCGGCTGTCTGACTTCGCTTGCGAACTCGAGAAGAGCTCGGCTCTCTTCGCTCGGCGTTCGGCGCCGCGGCAGGCGGTGCGGCATGGCACGCCCCCGATCGCGACTGTGAACCGGAGGCACGTGGCAAGGCTCTCAGCGCTGCCTGCCGCTAGGCAGCGGCGTGAGGTGCAAGCGAGGTGAGCAGGTGGCTGAGCGCTGCGGCGGCGGGCGACGAGAGCAGCCCTGCAGGCATCAGGGCACGGGAGGAGAAGGCACACCGGACTTTAGGGGCCACGCCCGGACGTAAGCCGGCGGACCGCGCGGGTGCTGCTGAGCTGCTGTCTGCTCGGCAGCAGCCCGGCAGCGCTGACGTGGCACCTTGCGCTCGCTGCATTCTTCGTCGAGTCATGCTGCGTCGCTGCGATGTGTCCTGCTGACTGCGGAGAGAGGGTCGGGAGAGGGACGGGCAGAGAGGCAAAGGCGAGCCCGGCTGCGGCGCCGAAATTAGCAGCGCGGCGTGGGAGCAGCGCCCCTCGGCCGGCTGGCTGCCCGGCGATACGGCGGCGAGGGCCGGACAGGGAGCTGCGCCGCTGCCACGCGCGCAGCCGCCGCGACGCCTCTCACCTCTCACGACCATCATCCCATTGCGCGCAGCACACCGTCACCTCACTCCACGCCCGTACGGCACACGTCTCTTCGCTTTCGCCTGCCTCTTCTCGTATCAGCGCGCTCTGGGCCACTCGCGCAACATGGCGTCCGCCTCGCGCCCGTCCGGCGCACACGAGTATCGCGACGAGCTCGCCTCGCCCTCCGACGACGACATGGGCGACACCTCGGAGCAGCATCCCGAGCCCAGCAGCCGCGGTCCGCCGCGCAAGCGCAACCGTGCAGCGCTGAGCTGCACGCTGTGCAGACAGCGCAAGGTCAAGTGCGACCGCGTCATCCCATGCTCGCAGTGCGTCAAGCGCGGAGACGAGCAGTACTGCCATCTCGACCCGCACAAGAAGGGCCCGTCCAACAGCGCCCGTCCAAGCGGCGAGCATGCACACGCGCGAGCTTCGCACTCCCACCCGCACACGTCGCAGGCGCCTGCCGTGCCCTCGACGCTCTCGCCTGAGCGTCATGGCGTGCACTCCGCGCACGCACCGCCGCCGCCGCAGCCGCCGCGACGCAGCGAGCATGCGTACTATCCTTCGTCTAGCGCAGCACCTACGCTTCCGCCCGCGGGCTCGCCGGCGGCCGCAGACCCGTACGAGGTAGCGGCGATCAAGCAGCGCCTGGCGCAGCTCGAAGCGGCGCTTGCGGCGCAGGCACCTCGCATGCCCGACGCGGCCATGGCGCCGCAGCACGGCTACGAGGCCGCGTCGGGCCCATCGCGCTTCCCTCTCGCCTCTTCGGCATCGCAGAGCAGCTTCGTTGCGCCGGGCGTCTCGCCATATCCCGCGTCGCCGCCTGTGAGCACAGGCTCAGGCGCACGAAGCAGCGCATCAGCGCAGGCGCCCGGCTACTGGCCGCAGAGTCTCTTCTCGCAGCACGACGGTGTCACGCGTCTGCCACCGCTCGGCGCGCCCAGTCCCGGCGGCGGCACAGGCAGCAGCTTCCCGTTCGACGCGCGCTTCGGACGCAGCCAGAGCGTCGCCAGCTCGAACGGCACGGCGCCCAGCACTCGCACCGGCGGCGGCGACGAGCGCGCTGCTAGCCAGAGCAGCCGTGCAGGTGAGTATGCTGCAGCCGCGGCGGCGATCAAGGGCGACGTCGACAGCGACACGGAAGATGCGGCGCTCGTGCTCGAAGGCCTGGCCATGGGCGGTCGCAGTCGCAACGGACCCGGCCCGCCGTGCCCAGCGCAGCAGAGCAAGGGCCGCGGCGTGGTGCCCGACGGCGCAGCATCGGTCCGCTGCCCGCCCGAGGAGGACGTGATCCGCCGCAAGCCGCACCGCGTCATCCAGGACTTTGTGGATGCCGACAAGAGCGTCGACATCATGTCGACTGGCGTGCTCTCGCGCGTTGGCGTCGATGCGACCATGACGGACACGGCCTCGGTGCCGGACGAGGAGGAGAGCAAGGACAAGCCGTCCGCATGCCCGGGCGAGGCGGGCGGCGGTGGAGGCGGCAAATGTCCGAGCCAGGCAGAGATTGATGAGCTGAAGGACCTGCCGTTGGATGCGACGGTCGACAAGCACGGCAAGAGCATCTCGCCGGCAAAGACGGTCTGTCGACTGCTCTCGTCGAAGCCCGACACGCTGCTGCGCCTGGTCAGCGGCCCCGAGACGCACCTCGGATGGGGCATCGGCTGGGCGTTCACGGCCGCCGAGGCGGCAGGAGATCTGCTCAGCGTGCAGAAGCTCAAGGGATGCCCGGGCGCCCAACAGCGCGAGGCGGTGCTGCGCGCCATCATCCGTAGTCTGCCGTCTAAGGAGGTGGCGGACCACCTCGTCAACGTGTAGTGAGTGGAAAGAAGCGCAAGCCTAGCAGCATGCAGCAGCTGACGCTTTCGCCTCCAGTGACTCTCGCGTCAAGGTCATGGCCGGCATGACGATCCACATGCCATCGTTCCGCAAGGAGCTCGACGCGCTCTACGCGCTCGACTCAGTGGAGAAGAAGGCGCGCGTCGTCAACATCGTCGATCCTGGATGGCTGGCGCAACTGCTCAGCGTCTTTGTGCTGGCACTGCACTTCCATCCTTGCGAAGAGTCGCCGACGAGGAACCTCGTCATGCACCTCTTCGACGGTCGCACGGTGCATCTGTGGCGTTCCGCCGCCCATACCTGCCTCGTGCTGGCGCGCTATCAGACGAGCTCGTCGCTCGCGGTGCTCGTCACCATCATGTGAGTGTGCCTGGCGTCGTACCTGGCGATGTGCGTGCGTTGCGGCGTCGCTGACTCGCTACCATCAGCCACCTCAATTTGCACTCGGCGGGCAGTGGACGTGACGACACGCGCTTCCTCTCGATTGCGAGTGAGTCGCACTCTGGCCCGTGCTGCCCGCTCGCCCGCTGACCCCTTGCGGCAGTCTCGAACGCCCGCGAGATGGGCCTGCACCGCCTCAACATGAAGGAACGCCAGCCCAAGGCGGGCGAGGAGCTCGGCGTGCAGATCCGCCGCGAGATGGCCAAGCGCATCTGGTGCGCGCAGGCCAGCGCTGTCAGCATGTGCGCAGAGGCTGACGCTTCATCGCAGGGCCATGCTCGTCATCAAAGACTGGGGCAGCGCCTCCAACGAGCACAACACGTACGCGATTCACCCTGATCGTGAGTGCGCCGTGCTGTGTATGCCGAAGGCTGCGCTGACCTGCTTGCCGCTGCAGAGTACAACACGCCGCCGCCGCTGAACCTCAACGACGACGACCTCTGCCAGCGGCCGCTGCCGGCCGAGCACCCGCTCAGCGTCTACACGGACATGAGCTTCAGCTTGATGCAGCTCAAGATCTCGCTTGTGGTGCGCGAGCACGTCGACCTGCAGAACCGGCGCGAGCGCGAGGGCAAGAAGCTGTCGCACGACGACATTGAGCAGCTCGACGCCGCATACCGACGCCTGCTCAGCAGCGACGACTGCGCCTTCTACCGCGTGGGCAGTGACGAGGGCGCCGGCACGCGTCTCGAGGTGGAGCGCTTCCTTGTGCAGCAGAGCATCTTCCATCGCCTGCTGCGTCTGCACCGGCCTAATCTCAGTTCGTCGCGCTCCAGCTGCGTGCTTCTGGCGCGCAGCATCCTCGACCTGCAGCGCCGCATCCGTCTGCGCTGCAGCATCGTCGACCGCCTCTTCCTCAACCTCGGCCAGAGCTTCTCGGCGGCCGTCGTACTTATCCTCGACCTGCTGCAGACGCGTCCCAATCCCTCGATGCGCGACCTGGTGCGCGGCGAGGTCGGCGAGGCCGTCAAGGCGCTGCGCCACGTCGCCTCGGCGAGTCACACATCGGAGCGCAGCATCCGCGTGCTCGAGGCGCTGCTGGCCGAGGAGCAGGCGCGCTGGGACGCCGGCGACAAGATCGGCGCAGAGCAGGCCGTCGGCGCACAGAAGCGCAAGCGCGACGCACCCAATGGCCAGCGCAAGAAGAACCTGCTCTCGCTGGCGCTGCGTGTGGCGCGCGCCGCCAACGGCCAGCAGCTGCCCGAGGACGTCGAGATGGCCGAGGTGGCGGCGCCTAGCGACAGCAGTGCGACAAACGACGCCGTGGCGCAGAAGGACGCGCAGTCGCGCGACCTCTTCGAGCAGCTCACGCAGGCCAACCCACGCCCGTACGAGCCGGCGTCGTTTGCGCACTTTGACGATCCCAACGCGAGCTCGAGCTACATGCCCGGCCTCGACTTCCTGCCGCTGACGCCGCCCGACGGCGATCCGTTCGACATCACAAAGTTCCTCGCCGAGTACGACTCGCCGCCCATGAGCGATGCGGCGAGCGCCCATGGCTCGACGCACGCGCCCGGCATGCAGCACAACGACTCCTTCGTGAGCAACAACAGCAGCAACGGCGCCATGCACAGTCGCAGCAGCTTCGGCGACGGCGGCAGCAGCAGCGGCTTCGACTTCAGCGGTGCCTCGGCTCAACACTCGCCGCAGACAAGCCTGGACTCGGGCGTCGGTGGTGCACCTAAGAGCGCCTCGCCGACGAACGGCAGCGGCGACAGTGCGGCCGATGCGCTGTGGGCTTGGATGTTGACGCAGGGCGTGCAGCCCGGCGGACGCCTCGAGGCTCCGCAGCAACAGGCGCCGCAGCCGCCCCTCGGCCAGCCCAAGTGGCAGGCGCCTTCGGCGGCGCAGACGCAAGCTGCTCGCATGCCCGGCCCCGCCAGCATCGCCGAGTGGGACTTCGATGCGCGTGCCGCCGCCGAGGCTGCATCTCGCGCCGGCGTCGCCACCTCATCGGCGATGAGCGCGCCCAACACTGCTGCAGCCGACCTCAGTCTCGCCGCCGCGCCTTCGCCTGCGAGCCTCGCCAACATCTTCGCGCACATCGGCGGTGGCGATGCGACGACTGCGCCGTCGAGCAGCCCGCTCAAACGCACCATGGCGACGACGCAGGACCCCGCCTCGTTGCAGGTCAGCACGCCGAGCGCCAACCTGCCCGGCTACAACCCCAACTACCTCAGCACACCCGGCGGCTGGGAGTTCAGCTTCGACCTGCTCTCATAGGCGCCAGGCACCTCGCTCGTCGACAGTCACCGCTTCTTATCTGAGCCGTTGCTCCTCTCTCTCCTCATGTTCGCATCCTCTTCTCCTTCGCGGCCGACCCGCCGGCCCTCTGTCTTTCTAGTCTCCTCTGCCTGTCCGCTATTTCCGCTGCGCATCTTTCTGTCGCAACCGCTGTCCTCTCTCTCTGTCTTTGTACCAACACCTTCGAATCTGACGGTCCTCTCGTCTCGCCTGTCGAGTGTCGCCGCGCGCAACCTCCATCGCTTCCCCTCTGACGTCAAGTCGTGACAAGGCAATCTGTGCAATTTTGTGTGCTGCCCTCGTCGTGCAAGAGAGAGCATCATCATCATCATCGTGCGCCCTCGCTCCCCCACCCAAGTCTCCTCCGCGCAACCCGCCCGCGCCACCTGCCATCTCCAGCGCACATCGCCCGCCCATCAGCACACGAGACCGCCCTACGACAGCAGCGTGAGGCGCGAAGCCACCTCTGCTTGTGCGCGCACGACGTTGGCGAGGTACGAGACCATGAGGACGTCCTGTGTGTGCGTCGCAGGGCCAGAAAGGAGGAGACAGAGTGAAGAAGGGCGAGAGCGTCAATAAGGAGGAGCTGATGGCGCACGCGACACTGCTTTCTCGATGCGGCTTCTGAGGCGCGAGAAGAGCCGCGCGTTCCTTGTGCTCTCGCGTCCTCTCTGGACAGCCTCCGAACCCGCGTTGCTTTCGAGCAGCACCGATGTCTTGCCTCGTCTGCTGCCCCTCTTTGCCCCGCCTTGTGTCGAGAGCCGCGAGTCATGCGCTCCCTTGTCTTCTACCCGCCGTAGAGCGGAATCAGACTCACCTGCAGATGGCTGTTGAACAGCGTCTCGAGCACGGTAGCACCCTCCTCATCCGTCTTCGCCGAGATCGGCACCGTGTTGACGGCATCGATCACAAAGCGTCCGACGACGGGATCGCCCTTGATCTCGCCCTTGATCACGGCGCGCACGTACTCGAGCACGCGCGCGAGCTGAGCCTGCACGGAACGCAAGGAAGAAGCCAGCGCTTCCATGTCCGTTTGCTGCACGCCGCCCGAGGAGGAGAGGAGGGAGAGAGCAGGCCGCTCGGACGGGGAAGAGAGCAGAGAGACGGGCAGAGGCTGGAAGAGAGTGTTCTCGGCTTTCGGAGTGAGACCCAATGGCGAGCTGATGGAGGAGCGAGTGTGAGTGGACAAGCGCAGAGGGAAGAAAGCGGCTGTTTGGCGAAGATGTAGACCGCCGAGGTTGAGTTCTCTTTGGAGACATCTCCTGCTGCTGAAAGCACAGCATGTAGCGCAGCATCTCGTCTCTGCACAAGACCACTCCCAGCCTCTTGCGTGCCATGCTGCTCCACCGCATCATCGCTGCCTTCCTCCCATCCATTTGCGCCGCCTGCCCCAAGCAGCCATCTACGCACCTAGTGTAAGCCTTGACGCCCACCTCTCCCTTCTCCACCGCAGTGTCCACCGTCAGGTGCACCGCGGGGTTGACGCCGCACTCCCGTGCGTAGAAGTCGTGGATGAGGGCGCTGTATGTGTTGAGAGTCGGCGTTGTCGCGTACCTATGCGAAGAGAGGAGAGGAGTCAGTCAAGCGCGCTTCGGGATCCGAGCTGGCACAACGTGCGCAGGCCACAAAGGCCGAGACAAAGGCGCAACCCGCTCCTCAGCTGACAAGTCTGCTCCCGTTCGGCAGGCCTTCCTGAGTGGAGCAACCACTGCATGGGCTCTCAGTCGCCTCGGTCGCCTCGTGCTGCCTCCGTACGCTTCAAGCTGCACGTCTGCCCTTCAATCGCATGCACGATCCCTCAGTCCGACAGCGCCGCATCTCCGTGCCTCCACCGCTTTGCGGCCCGCTGCTCGAACGGGGGGGGGGGGGGGGGGGGGGGGGGAGGGCGGCCAAAGACATGCACAGGGCGCTCCACAGCCCCGCAAGATGCGAGCTGCCAGCGAGTTGCAGACTCGCTCGCGCCAGCGTCTGTGCGCAAGCCGCATGATGCCCAGGCCAGGCCGCAGCGAGCAGTCGAGCCCCCCCCCCCCCCTTCGCACCCTCGCTCCGCACTCGTTCACAACGCAAGCCTCTCATGGGCAATCTGTCACTGCCCTGGCCCTCTTCCATACCATCCGCCATGCCCTCTCTCTCGCGCAGCAGCGGCGCGACTCACCAGCCAACGATGACCTCCTCCGGATGCACCTTGAGATGCAGGTCGAGCATCTGGCGGTGGTAGTCCATGTCGACCTGCACCTGCTCCTCCGTCTCGTTGTGCGGCACGGCAAACGCCGCGCGCACATCGACATCCTGCTCGCCCGCGCCGTTGCCGCTGGAGCGCACGCCGAGCAGCGTGCCGATGACGCGCGGGCCCGCGGTGGACGAGCGACGCAGGTAGTGGTCGAGGATGGTGAAGAGCGCGGAGGGGTGCAGCGAGACGCCCGAGGGCTGCCGGCCCGACGAAGCGGTCGGGGGCGTGAGCGTGAGGAAGGTGCGAGGACCGGAGAGAGACATGCTGGGCAAGTCGGCGAGGGGGAGAGAGGGGTGGAGAAGGATGGCCGAGGCGCGCAGTGGGAAGCCAAGGCGAGACAAGGCCGCCGCGAGAGGCGCGCACGTGACGGGAAGAAGTCTTCGCGCTCGCGGCGCTGCTGCGCGCGGCAGGCCGCCTGTCTTCGCGCCTCGCAGCCGAGCCGTGCGCGCCGCGCCAGCGAAAGTCGGCGCCGGGCAGCCGCGCCTGCTTCTGTCTCCTCACTCTCATCATCCCTTCAGGCCAAAGGCCGCCGATACTCGTCCTTGCCATCCCTCCCACGCATGCGTCGGTACGGGCGGTCTGGGCGAGTGGGAAGGTCCGCGCCCTCCTCCTCCCCCTGTTCCTCGCTCCCTTGACTCCACACCTCGCCTTTCGAGGCAACGCGTTCTCTACTTGCTGCGCAGAGGGACAGGCAATGTCTTCCAGCCGGAGCCGGCCCTTATGGGCCGAGTGGAGCGCACTACCAGAAACGTCCCTTGTCTCTCATCCTTCTTTCTCTCATTTCTTCGGGAAGCGAAGCACGCTCCGTCGCCGAAGACGCCCGCTGGGCCGAGGCTTGGACGTAACGAGCACTTCTCACGCGTAAGGACGCCGTCCTCCAGGATCGGAAGAGCGCAGAGTCGACTACTTCGGAGAGAAGTTGAGGAGGGCAGGGCTGAAACGGCGTCCACTGCCTTGTCTCCTGCTCGGCGAGGGAGAATGCGCGGGTGTGGGAGTCCTGGGTTTGGCGAATCGAGGTCCCTGTCTCCATTCGGAGACGCAGAGGAGGATGCAACGTCCGTTCGTCCTTGCTAAGTTCAAGAGGCGCAGTACGTCTATGCTTCAGTGCAATCGGTGGCGCCTCGTCTTGGGTCCTTGACGGGACACCGAGACGGGACAACTCGACGCGAGACTATTCTTGGCCTGAAGGGCTACCCGATGAGGGTTCTTGCGGTGAGAGGCTTGCTGCGTCGTCGCGCTGCAGGGCTTGCGTGGTGTACGCCGAGCGTGTGCGAATGCAGAGGTGCGGGCCCTGGCATGCTCGCAGCTCTCAGTCGCATGCCCTCGAGTACATCGGACGCACTCCAGCTCGACGGAGACCACAGGCTTCTCATCCCAACTTTTTCTTCACCCTCACGGAAGCTAGGGCTGTGCCATCGCTTCTGTTTCTGCCTGCTGTACAATGCAATCTCGTCTTCCTACTCTGTCCGTGTGTGCCGCTGCTTGATCAACACCCATTCGCTGGCTCTGCAGCTCGGCTGCTTGTCCCCGCGCCGTGCGCAGGCCGGGGCACCTTTCGCATGCGAGGCGGGGAACGGGCATGCTCCGTATCTAAGCTGAGCTTTACGGCACTCAGGCCTCCTGGTGCGGGCGGTGCGCCAGCGAGACTGCTCGATTCGGCCCGGCGACAGTAAGAGTCAGGGAGGGAAAAGGGCAAAGACACGATCGCACAATCTATTCCCATCCCCCACCCTCAGCCTCGACGAACAACAAAGAGCATCATCAGAGAAGCAGCGCAGCCAGCGGGCTCGCTGGCGCCGGCGCTGCACAGCAGCAAGCGCTCCCGCGGCGCGCGCAGGCGCAGCGCCTCGGCTTTACGAGCGGTAGAGGGCGCGCTTGGCGACCTTGACCACCAGTGCGGCATCCGGGAAGGCGAGGTCCTCGAGGTTCTTGGCGTACGGCGTGCCTAGAGGAAGAGACGAAGAGAGATGGGATGGGCGTGGCGCGTGGTCAGTGGGATGTGATGGGATGGCGGGAGTGCGGGAGAGGGGGAGGGGGCAGAAGGAGAAGGAAAGGGGAGCGCTAGTCGTTACGCCTTCGCCCGCCCTACGAGCTGTTCCTCGCTCCCCCACCTCGCTTCCCATCTCCCCATATATACGCCCTGACCAATCCCTCGAGCTCGTTACGACATGCGACTCACCGACATCGGCACCAGTGACGCGCTCGACGGGCGCGTCGAGGTGGTCGAATGCGTCACTCTCCATGATCTGCGCGCAGATCTCGCTGCCCACGCCGAACGCCGGGAAGCCGCCCTCGACGGTGACGAGGCGGTTCGTCTTCTTGACCGAGGCGATGATCTGCGCGAGTAGAGAGAGTCAGACGTCTGGGCGCAGCGCGAGGGTTGCCGCGGCGGGGCAAAGAATGACAGGGCCGTCGAGCTCGCTGCACATCCATGCCTGCCAATCACCAGCGCAGCGCCCTCTCTGCATGCCTGGCCCTGCCGCAGCTGGCCCCTTTCTGCCGTTTACACTCACCGTCTCGATGTCCAGCGGGCGGATGCTGCGCAGGTTGATGACCTCGGCCTCGATGCCCTCCTTGGCCAGCTCCGCCGCGGCGTTCATGCAGTGCGTGACGCCCAGGGTGTGCGAGACGAGGGTGATGTCCTTGCCCTCGCGCTCCACCTTGGCCTTGCCGATGGGCAGCAGGAAGTCGTCGCTCAGGCACTCCTCCGAGACGGGAAAGTTCATGCCGTAGAGAATCTCGTTCTCGAGAAACACGACGGGGTTGGGGTCGCGGATGGCGGCCTTGAGCAGGCCGCGGCAGTCCTCGGCGCTCCAGGGCGAGATGACCTTGAGGCCGGGAATCTGGCCGTACCACGCCGCGTAGTCCTGCGAGTGCTGCGCGCCCACACCGGCCGCGGCGCCGTTGGGACCGCGGAACACGATCGGGCACGGCACGTTGCCGCCCGACATGTAGTACGTCTTGCCGGCAGAGTTAACTATGTGGTCAATACTTTGCATGGCGAAGCTGCGAGCGGGGGGGCCGCGTCAGCGGCTTGGCGCACGGAGGCGCTGGCGTGGCGGCCGGGCAAACGCCGGCGATGCGCCAACAGATGCCGCCCCGGCAGCAGCGGCGCCTCGGGCACCGCTCCGGCGCGTACGAGGGCTCGCTGCAGTCGCACACTGGCTTGTTCTCCGCGCACTCACTTGAACGTCATGAACTCGCAGATCGGGCGCAGGCCGGCCAAGGCGGCGCCGATGGCGAGGCCGGTGAAGCCGGCCTCGGTGATGGGCGTATCGATGACGCGGCGCTCGCCGAACTTGTCCAGGAGGCCCTTCGTGATCTTGTAGGCGCCGTTGTCTGGGATGGAAGGGTGTTAGTCGAAGTGAGGAAAGAGAGGCTTGCAGCGCCTGGTCTGCGCCCGAGCCTGCCTAGCAGGCAACAGGATGGGCGCGTATGCCGCCTGCTGCGCCCGGGCCACACTTCTAGCTGTGGCAGTCCTTGAGTTGCTGCTCCGTCCTCCGTCCACGCAAGCGCAGTGCCCGAGCGTCCGGCGGGCCTGGATCTGCGCATCACCCTCCGCGTGTCCGTCCCTCCTTCCATCTCCTAGCTGTCCGGCAAGCGCCACTCACAGCGCGCGACCTCCTCGCCGAGCACAAAGACGCTGTCGTCGCGGATCATCTCCTCCTCCATGGCGCTGTTGATGGCGTCGCGCACCGTCATCTCCTTCTTTGCCGACGACGAGCTGCTGGCAAAGCGCTGCGCGACCGGCGCAGCGGCAGCCACGCGCGGGAGCGTGCTGGCGGCGCTGACGCGAGCGGCGCGGAGAGGAGCAGTGAGGGCGCTACGGAACATGGTGGAACCGAGGTGAATGGAGGAGGTGGGGGTGGGGAGACAAGCGCTTGGTCAGGCCAGGCCAGCGGAGAGATGCGCACAGGCGCACAATTCGCGCGCGGCGCCGCGCCGCGCCGAGGAAGAAGCCCTGCAGGCTGTCGGCGTGCTGCTGCTGCTGGCGGGCGTCGGCGCAGCTGCACCCACAACGCGCGCCGCCGCCGCCGCGGCGCGGCGCCGAGGAACTTCACGTCGCTCACCGACGGCGCGCCGGGCGCGGCCGTGCGAGCAGAGAGACCCCAGCATCTGGCATCGGGCCGCCAGCAGCCAGCCATCTCGCCTCTGCAGCGAGAAAGGCATCGCAGCGTGTATGCTACAGTCGCTCTGACTCCACGCCGCCATTCTGCTACCGCTTGCCTTTGCGCAGCCGGCGCGCTGCAGCGCTCGAGAGAGGCACCTCGCACGCCGCGAGCGCGCTTGCGCTGCTTTTGCCGCGGCACGCACGCCGACGGCGCCGAGCGGTGCGGTCCGGGCCGCACCGAGGCGCCGCCGCCGCGCCGCCGTGGCGTGCCTGACGCCGCCTCTGTGCTGCAGCTGGGGCGCGCCCGTCCACGTGGCGAGCGACCGGCAGGCGTGGGAACAGCGGCTCAGCCAGCGTTGGGCTGCTCGCTCCTTCTCGGCGGTCAGCGATGCGCCTGCTTGACCTGCCTCTCTCTTGTCTGCGCAGGCCAGACTGCAGCCTCGCTGCTGCCATGAAGCACTCCCACTCGAGTCAGACTCAGCCCCTCTCGATTCTAGCCAAGGTCTTCAGTGACTGTGACAGCCGGACTCTATTGCAGCTGCACGCCTGCCTCTGCTCGGCAAGCTCGCGGTCCGCGAGGATGCGCTAGAAGTGATGCAAGTAGTGCTCCTGCTCACGTCGCACAGCGTCAGCCGTCGACGCATTCGTCCTTATCTGGCTTGTCGCACTCACCGCCGTCTCGCTAGCTCGTTGCTGGCTCAACGTCTCCCACTGCGTCTCCAGATCCGCCTTGACTACGCGGCGTCGTGACGGCTCGACCTTGCGTACGTGCGTGATGAAGCGTGCCGATCTGCGCGCCAGACGAGTCAGCGCTGCAAGGACAAGAGAGAAAAGGAAAGTGACTCACACCGGGCGATGATCGCTGACATCCGGCTCATACCGTCGATACTCGACGCATCTCACATCCTCCTTTTCCCTCTCATACCAAAGTATCCGATCGCACCAAGCGGGCGCCCTCGCTTTCGTCGAAGAGTCCCAGTCCGAGGTGCCGCGATCATACTTGTACGTCGGGGCAAAGCCGATGTGTGCTTCTCGGAAGCCGCGAAGTCGGAAGGCCGGGTTGGCGCGCAGCTCGCGGAGGAGTTGATCCTTTGTCAAGAGCGCGTCTAGACGGCCGGAGTCGACGTGAGAGATGACGCTGGAGCGCGAGTCCGAGATGCGGTAGTTCAGATCTCCACTGAACAAGACGACCTGGGGCAGGGGGTCAGGAAAGGTGAGGCGCGACAGTGCGAGCAAACACACAGAATGGTCCAAGAGCATGGCCCCATCGCCACCGTTGACGAAGACATCGACGTCGGAGAGGGCTCCGTCGAATGGCGTCGCCTCCATGATCTGGTGACAGAGGGATGAGTGACAGAGCAGCAGGCAGGACTCCAGCCACACGCACGTCTGCGACATCCGCCACGCGCTGCTTGACCTTGGACTGTCCGGCCGCGAGATGGCAATTGGCTAGAGAGCAGTCAGCACAGCAGCTCAGCGACGCCGCACTCTCCCCAGACTCACCAAAGGCAAAGCTCGTGTCGTCGATGGAGAAGCGCGTAATCGTGGCGCCCTTGTTGCCTGTGCGTCCCTTGAAGCCCGTCTTGACCGTGGCAGCTGTCAGGGCATCAGCGTCGTGTGACCCCTGTGCTCTCTCGGGCGCTCCACTCACCAGCAGCGTGTCTGACCTTGCCCACCTCCTCGCCTCTCACAAAGACCATCTGCCACAGCCCGACAAGGAAGATCGGACTACCAGGCAGCACCTCGTAGTGCTCTGCAAACGCAGCTCGCACAGCGGCAGTCGTGCGCGCCGCCCAGGCTGCGTATTGGCTGGAGATGCGCGCTGCCAGATCCGGAGCCGTCTTTGCTCGCTTGCCGAGCAGCAACGACTTGGCGCCGAGGCGGTGATCACTGAGGTCGATCAGCTCTTGGAAGCCTGGCAGCAGAGGTGAGCGGCGGCATGCCTGGAGTCGTATGAGAGCCGAGACTCACCGAACACGATGACGTCTGGCTTGCCTGCCGCGACGAGCATGTCGTGTAGCCAGCCCACGCTACTTGGCGTCTCAAAGGCGCTCGGCGCTGCAGCATCCACGTTGTAGGTGACGGCAAACACCTGCAATTCGCGCTGCGTCGAGTATCTCGCTTGCATGCTCGGCTTGCAAAGGTTCCTCTCGATCCAATCGACGTGCAGGAGGCCATCGTATGCGCGTATGCCTTCCGGTCCAGACGCAAGCACGACGAGCTCGTTCTGCGCCAGACGCGAGGCATCGATGTTGAGGTGAAGCACGGGCTCGCCGCTGTTCCAGCGCTTGAGCACGCGGAAGGGAGAGGGAGCATACACGTCTAGCACGTGGATGGAGCCGTCGCGAGATCCGAGCCAGAGCGTCTTGTGGACGCCTAGGATGGCGCAGATGGAATGGGAGAGGACTCGCTGCACGGCCAGGCAGGTATGCGTCGTTCGTGACCAGATGGAGATCTGCGAAGCCGCATCAGCACTGCTGCAGAGAGAGGCGCTCGACGCTCAGCTCACATGGCCGCTCTCGTGTGCAAGCCACGCCTCGTCTTTGCCCACCACTGTCGTGCCACCGACCACGGCACCTACGCCCGCAGCCATCTCGGTGGGCAGGAAGCACGGTCTCGAAGTGGCGTTGAACGGCATATTCTCCTCGAGCGGGTTGTACATGCGGATGCGCACGCCTGCGCTCTTGCCGCCCAGCGCCGCAGCGCCAATCGTACGACCTGCGTCGGCGCTGCAGATCCAGAGTTGATGCCCGATCAACAAGGGCAGACTGAGGCGATCCAAGGGCACACGCTGCGTGATGCGCGGCACGTCTAGCGTTGGCTCTGCGCCGGACGAGGGCCAGACGCTGATCTACTCGCAGTCGCATCAGCTCTGCTGCACGTGGCCAAAATCTGCGCACTCACCTTGCCGCCTTCGTCAATCACCACCACTCCCTTATTCGTGCTCCACATCTTGCGCACCGCCTCTCCGTGCAGTCCAACTCTTCTCAACATCGTCTCCTCCTTCAAGCCGAGCGCCGCAAGCGTGCCATCCTTGAGCGCCACCCACGCTTCGTTCTGCATCAACAGCAGCGCACATGCGACTCCGGGCTCGCACAGCGTCATTCTGCCCTCGGGCACACCTGCGCGAAGGAGGCGAACGCCCGCGTGCCCGTGCTGCGCGACGAGCAACGTTGTGCCGCGCTGTGCTGAGAGGGAGAGATGCTTGATGCGCGTGCTGCTGCTCTTGATCTCAGGAGCGCGTCGATTGGAATGTGAAGCGTCGGGCAGGGAAGAGGCAAAGACGGAGGCGGCGCCTGTATGCCGTGCGGGCGAAGAGAGGGAAAGATGTGCGGCCAGTCGAGCGCGAGAGGAGGGAGGTGGTGGGAGAGGGGGCAGATCCATGGGCAGAGAAGACGGCGATGCATCCGCGCTGTGCGGAGCTGGCGGGAGGTCCTCTTCCTCGTCTTCTTCCTCATCGGATGAGGCTGAAGACGAAGCGCTCCGGCTCGGTGATGCAGCCGCTGTCGGAGGCGCGGAACGAGAGAGTGTTGCGCCACCTGACGGACGCAGCGACGGCGGGAGGAGGTGACTGACGCCGGAGGGAAGATGCGGATGCAACAGCGAGTGCGAGTGCGAGGATGACTTGCTGCTGGAAGCAGTCGCACTGCTTGGATGCGAAGGAGGCGGCGGAAGTGCTCGATAGATAGAAGCAGCAGGCGCAGCCTCCAGAGCTGAGGGCGCGGAACTCGCCGAAGCAGCCATCCCCTCCACTTCCAGCCGTGGTCGTGCCGGCACCGCAGGCGCCGCAGCAGCCGCCAGTATCCTCTGCTCTGCCGTCATGGGTGCGCTACTCGCCGGGATGGCCACTGCCCCTGCTCCTCCCACCGCGGCTCTGCTCCCGCTCTCGACCCCTGAGGTTCCGTTTGCGCCCCCGCTGCCGCCAGAGTCAGCCCAGGCGAGCGCAGCACGTACGCCGGCGAGCGTCGCGGCTGACACTTCTTGCGGCGCTGTGCGTGCTGGCATCGAGGGGCGAGTAGGCGGTGGCGGTGGTACCGCTGCTAAGGCTGAGGAAGCCGGGGCTGAAGCGGCTGAGACTGATGGAGACGAGGAGGCTGCTGGCGCTGGTGCGGTGCGCCAATCTCGCGACGCCGGCGCCGCTGCCGCCGCCGGTGAAGGAGCTGGTGCTCGTTGCGTCGAGTGCGGCGAAGAAGTTCTAGCTGACGAGAGCGCAGGCGAAGGCTCGCGGCTCGAGCTCGCGTAGCTCTGCCCTTGCGACTGGGAATGCGAGGAGAGGTACGAAGGCGAAGGGAGCGGCGATCTCCGTGCCTGGTCCGCCGCCTGTCCCGGCGCTTGTCTTGCCACTGGCGCCGCAGACGATGCAGGAGAAGCAGAAAATGGAGCAGCAGGCGAGAGCAGCGGCGAAGGCGCTCTCGGACCCCTCGGCGCGCTGCGTGAGGATGCGCTGCTGATCGAGAGGCTCGGCGAGAGCATGGGCGCATGCGAGCCGCCCGTGCCTGCCGAGGCATGCGCTGTGGCCGAGCTCGAGCTCGAGACGCGCGCTGCATGCTGCGAGCTAGATGCATGCGAGGCATGCGTGGCCGATGGGAAGGCACTCGAGCGAGGCGCAGCGCTGCCGAGTGCTTCGAAGCGGGCGCGCAGGGAGGAGACGCCTGCGGGTGGAGAGCTGCCGGACGCCGAGGGCGAGGGGTCGCGCGGCGGGACCATCGTGCGCTCTACTCGCTGCTGCTGTCGCTGCCGAGTGAGGCGGTGTCCGAGACGGTGGTGCAGGTGGTAGTGGTGAGAGGAGAGGCCAGGCGAGGCGCCAAGCCAAGCACCCCTCGAAGCGGTGCCGGGTCTGGGTGTTGGAACGGCTTACGTCAGCTGCACCTCCACCCCGCATTCGTGTGGGCCGTGCGCACTTGTCGCCTCGCTTCCTCCCTCTTCTCCACCACCTCATCCCTCATCACATCCCTCTCGCAATGCCGCACATCCACACAGTGCACTACGCCTCCGTCTCCAACTCGCATGGGCGTCCTCGCTCCTCATTGCCTCTCGACATCCACGTCCCGACGGCCTCTGCGTCTCAGCGCTTCCACGGGAGAAAGGAGACGCCCGTCGTCCTCTGGTTCCACGGCGGCGGCTGCGTGCAGGGCACGCGCACGGGCATGGCGCAGCATATGAGAGACGCCGTCGACAAGCTGGGTGTCGTCGTCGTTGCTGTGAGTGCGCTGCGCGAAGCGTCACAGCAGACACGGAATAGTGCTGCGAGCAAAGGGACTGACCGTTGAGCTCTCTCGATCGTGGTTGGCAACGTGCAGCCAGACTACAGAGTGAGTGACGCCGGGCAAAGTCTTGAGCACAAGGCAAGGCAGGAGAGACAAGGAAAGGGGCAAAGGCTGATGCGTGTCTCTCTCTTGCCTCAGCTGTGTCCTCAGGTCAAGCTCCTCTCCGGCGTCCTGCCAGACTGCCTCGCGGCCTCGCAGTGGATCTCTTCCCACCTCTCGACGTTCCTCTCGCAAAGCGCCTCTTATCTTCCTCCACCTTCTCCCAGGCCACTTCTCTGCGGCTCTTCCGTCGGCGGTTTCCTCGCCCTCCTCCTCTCCCTTCCTCTCTCGCTTCCCGATCTGCCTTCACCCATCGTGCAGGCTAGAGCAGTGGCGGGCATCTATCCGATCACGGACATGGGCGCGCCGTTCTTCATGGAGGAACAAACGCCATTCATGGGGCGCTTGACGCCAGAGGAAGAGTGGAGCCAGAAGTTGGAGAGCTATTTGGAGGAGACTAGCGAGGTGATGAGCAGCACCGAAGGAGGCCCGAGCAACGACAGGAACAAGCTGTACATGTGGGGTGAGTCGTCGCTCGAGCTCATCATCTAGATGCCACCTTGGCTATGAGCTGATCGTTCCTCTCGTCAACAGCTCAGCAGAATGCTCTCTTCCCCTCTCTCCTCTTCTCCTCTCCCACTCCCACTCCCTCCTCCGACGACGTACTCGGCACGCGTCTCCCCTCGCGCATCACTTCTTTCAGCCCCGCTGAAGCGAGCGCCATACCGCCCATCTACGTGGTGCACGGCACGAAAGACGCGGCGGTACATGTGGATCAAGCTACGGAGTTGGTCGAGGCGCTCAAGCAGAGGGAGAGGGAGGTGGTCTATGAAGAGCGAGCAGGGCTGGATCAGTGAGTCTACCAGCTGCTCGTCGCATTGTGCCTGTCGCTGACGCAACTCGGCGCACGCAGTCTCTTTGACTGTAAGCCTGCCTATCTTGCCTCGCGCCAGGCTGGAGCTCGTGGCGCGCTTACGATGCTGACGAGCTCTCCGCGCAGTGTTCGATGAGGAAGAGCGCATGGAGGACATGTGGCGCTGGGTCGCTGGGCAGTTTGGCATCGCGTACGAGTGATGCTCGTCGCTCACTTGTGACAGGAGCGAGCGAGAAAGGTCTCATTCTCGAGGCATGCAGGGCCTCGCGGAATCGATGCGCAATCAGCTTCAGCGACGGGGACTCGTGCAAGACTTGACTGCCTCGTCTCGTCCTTGCGCTCGCCGCCGCGGCGCGCGCTCTCACTCGCATCATCATGCATCTCTCGGGCATGCAGGTGGAGTTGCAGCGCTGGGCAGCTGGATGTGATTGACAAGAGTGATGGTACAGGCGCACGAGAGGCACTGGATGTGTGAGTGTGTGTGACGAGGCATCAAGAGCGGCTGGGACAGGACTGGCGCTGCGACTCGCGCGCGCGAGGGCTGGGGAATGAGTGTGGTACGGAGCGTGTTGCAGAGCAGAAGAGACGGTGACGTGCCATCGATTGGCGAAGCCCATGGCCGGCCGAGGGAAGCGAGAGAGGCTCACTTCGACTCGCCGGCGTAGTAGTCGTAGATGTCGGTGTCGGTCGACTCGAAGTCGTAGTCGCCGAACCCGAAGCTCGCCGGCTGGGCGCGACGCGGAGGCTCGACACGAATGCTGGTGGCTGCGACATTGAGGTTGTCGGGGTCATGCAGCGAGGTGACCGAGGCAGCCTGACTGGGATTGTCGTAGAGACTGGTACGGCTCGAACGACGACGGACGTAGCGATGCTGCTGTCCGGGCGTCGACGACGGAGGCTGTGCGGCATTGCGCAAAGCAGCTTGCATGCGGTAGTACTCGTCGGTCGTCGACATGCGGCGCTGCTGCTGATGCTTCGGTGCCTCGTACTCGTCGCCGACCTCCGTCGTGGGCGATGTGCTGCTGGCAGGCGTGAAGGCTCCCTTGTGCTCGGACGGAGAGCGCTGCGCCTCTTGAGGACCCTTGCTGTTGCGCGTGCGAGCCTTGACGGGCGCACGCAGGCCGTTCTGCACCACAACTGCGCTCGGTGCACGTGCCACACCCTGCTTCTCGCTGCCGCCGGACTTCTCGCTGCTGGCCTGCATGAGATGCAGATTCGGGTTGTCCTGGCCGACGATGCCGTGCGCCGACTCGTTGAAGTCCGGCAGCGGCAGCTCCTTGACGAAGAGAGAGACGAGCAGGCCCAGCACGGCGAAGGGGATCAGCACGATGAAGGCGAAGCGCAGGCCGCCCATGTAGGCCTCTTGCACCGGGCGGATGAGCTCCGCGGGCAGCGAGTGCAGCTCAGTGGCGAAGGCGAGTGCCGTAGAGCCGCGCAGGCCAACTTCTGCGGCGCCGGGAATGGCCGCCAGGCGCGGGTCGACCTGCGCGACAAAGGCGGTCGTGGTGAACGCGATGCCGAAGACGGAGCCGAGCGAGCGGCAGAAGGCAAACGTAGCCGTGGCGTGCGCCAGCTCGACGACGGGCAGCGAGGACTGGATCGGCGGCAGCGTGAGGGCGAAGAGAGCGCCGACGCCGAAGCCCGGCACGAGCTGGATGACGACCCACTTCCACGTCTCGGTGTCGACGGTCCACGTCGTCATGAGACACACGCCGACGAGAATGGTGATCCACCAGAAGGCAATCTGCAGCTTGTACTTGCCCGTCGCGGCCATGACGATGCCGGCGATGATGGCGGCGATCGGGCCTGGCGCCGTAGAGGGGAAGATGTCGATGGCGGAGCGCAGCGGGTTGGCGCTCTTGACGGACTGGAAGTAGACGGGCAGGATGTACGTGGCGCCGTAGGTGCAGACGCCGTGCAGAAACGTCATGAGGAAGCACGTTGCTGCAGTGATGTTGGTGAAGAGGCGCAGTGGGAGCACTGGGTCCGGCGAGAGGCGGTTCGGGATGAACTCGAGCAGCAGGAAGAGCAGCAGGCCTGCAGCGCCGCACGCCAGCGAAATGACGATGCGAGGAGAGCCCCACGGATGCTCGATGCCGCCCTCGGTGATGGCCAGCAGCAGCGCGACCACCGAGCCGAACAGCACGAGGTTGGCGGGAATGTCCATGCGTGCAATCTTGGCGCGCAGCGGCATTGGCGGCGTGTGCAGCTTCATGGCGGGGATGATCATGGCGAGCGCTATGCCTCCGAGCGGCAGGCTGCGGCGTGGGTCAGCATGCAGGAGTTCGTGTCGCGCAGCGCAGATACTCACTTGATCCAGAAGATCCAGCGCCAGTCGTGCTCGCTGAATACGCCGCCCAGCACGGGGGCGACGAACGTGGCGACGGCAAAGACGAGCGAGATGAGGCCGACGTAGAGGCCGCGCTCGCGCAGCGTCGTCAGGTCGCTCAGCACAATCTCGGCGATGGCCTGGATGCCGCCGCCGCCGACGCCCTTGAGGCCGCGGCCGGCGACGAGAGTGAGCATGTCCTGCGCCAGTGCACATGCGATAGAGCCGGCGAGGAAGAGCACTACTGCAGTGACGAGCGCATTGCGGCGGCCGATGACGTCGGCCAGACCACCCATGAAGGGCTGGAAGGCCGTCGTGGTGAGCAGAAAGGCCGACGTGATCCACGATGCTGGAATCGAGGACGGCGGCAGCTCCTTGACGATCGTCGGCAGCGACGTGCTGATGATGGACATGTCGATCGCTAGAGCATGGAGTCAGCGGCAGTGCGAGTGCACGCAGCGGCGTTGGTCGCTCACCAGTCAGCGCCGTGACGGTCATGAGCGCGGCAAAGATCATCCAGAAGCGGCGAGTCTTCTTGTTCTTGACGGGCGGCTGCGGCGCACCGCCGACGCGGGCAGAAGCGCGCTTCATGCTCTCCGACAGCGAGGCCGGCTTGTTGGCCAGCGCATCGTTGTACTGCCGGCTCATGCGGCGGTAGCGATCGCGCTGCACTCCGGCCTCCCACACTTCTGCCTGCGGGTCGAGCACGCGAGAGAAGGCAGAGCCACGACTGACGCTGCGCTGCACCCCTGCGCCACCGCCCGAGCCGCGCGAGTGCACGCCAGAGAGCGCCGTCTGGATGCCGTAGAACTCCTCGCTGGCGGTGCTGACGAACGTCTCCATCGAGTTGCGTGCTCGTGTGTTCTGCAGGCGCGAGTGCTCTGCCTCGGCATGGTCGAGCTCCAGCTCCTCGACGACGTCGACACGCGACGAGGGCGTGGCGTAGCGCGAGATGGGCGCACCCAGCGGCGTGTCTGCGCCGTTCGACGGCGGGATGGGCGAGTCGAAGCCGTAGGGGTCGTCGGAGGGCGTAAAGGCACGAGCGCGGGCACCGCGAGCCTCGCCGACGCCCAGACGCGAGCTGCCAGGCACGTCGCCCATGGCAGCGTGCGGCGCCGGCGGCAGGGGACGCGAGGAGCGGCGCGCGTGCATCGTCGACGAGCCCGAGCTCGAGGCGCGCTGCGTGAGGGCTGGGTGCAGGGCGCTCGAGTACTGCCGCAGCGACGAGGGCAGATGGTAGCGGTGGTGTGGCAGTGGTCGGGACGATGGAGGAGCGAACGTCACGCTCGGCTGCGCCTCGTCGGGGAGCTTGCTGTAGCGGTGCCCATGGCTGCGGCTGCTGCCCGTGCCGGGACGCGACATGCTGCAGCGTGCGGATCGTAGACGCCGCGCGGGGAGCGTGCGTCCGGGGCGATGGCACGCTTGGCGCAGCGCAGGCAGGTCGGCCCGAGCGCAGAGACAGCAGCGCCGGCGATGCAGCCACGCAGGCACGCAGGCACGGCCAAGGGAGCCCGTTGAGGCGCGTGTGGAAGCGCCAACTGCCGGGCGAGGCAAGTGCGGAGTGCAGCCGCGGCGCGGGCGAAAGGCGGAACCGAGGCAGGGTGCGGATGGAGGCACCGCTGTGTGACGCAGCGTCGGGTGATGGCGGGGCGGCCAAGATGGCTTGGCTGAGCAGCGCCAGCCGCGCAGCGATATGCGCCCGCTGTGGCACGGCGTGCGTTCATCAAGCGTGAAGCGAGCGAGCATACAGTGCACCCCAGCGGAGTGCGTGCGACAGGGGCCGGGCCTGTCTCAACGTCATGAGGTGCCTGGCCAGTGGCCGGCAGGGCAGGGCAGGCGCAGATGAGCCTCCTCACTCGCTCGAGCCCGCCGTGCGAGCTTCGCTGCTGCTGCTGCTGCGAGGCCGACGGGCGCGAGGCACGAGCGTACGCACTGCAGCCAGCCGCACAGGCCTAGCCTAGTGCCGTCTCGGCGTGCTGGGCGCATGTGCTCCCGTCGAGCCTTGTGCTTGTCCCGCTGCCAACAGAAGGATAGAGGGCGAAGGCAGGAGGAGCTCATCGTCCGCCCACCGACGCCGGGTGCATTTCTCGCGGCACGCTAGCCCCAGACGCGGGAGCGCAGGCAGCAGGGCGTGCCCGCGGCGCAGCAGCGGCGCGCACGCCTCGACGGCGCAGCAACGCTCCCAAGACCCCCTGAGGCATGCGGGCAGTCTGCGAGGCCAACGGAGGCTGTCGCGGGCGCATGACAGCACGTCCCAGCTCCGCACGCTTGTCCCGGCGATGCGAGCGCTGCTCCCGCGCCAGAGCAGCCGCAGCGCGGCAGGCCGGCGGCACGGCGCGCCGATCATCAAGCAGCCCACGCGCCTGCCGCTGCAGATCTCTGCTGTCTGCGCTCTCTCTCACGCACGCCTGACGGGCGCAGCGCAGGCGACGCACTCTCGCGGAGGGCGCCGGCGCGCACGCACCGTAGCGCAGCTGCATCCTCCATCTCTGAAGCAGCAGCGCCCACGACTGAACGCGGCGACCAGCGGCATCTCGTTGCGAGGGTGCGCGCGCGTGGCGGACACAAGAGCGGTGACGCAAGAGCGCTCTCTGGAGAGGAGCAGGCGCCCACAGCCGCAGCCTGCTGCTCTATCCTGCCTGTGCTCAGGCCCTTCTTGAGAGCACTAGGCACGCCCCGAGTGGCCGCCCCGCAGTGCCCTATCAGCGAAATTGAGGGCTGCTGCGCCGGCACCGGCATCTCTTCTGTGAACGCAACGAGGGCACCCTCAAATTCTGAAGCGCATCACCTAGGCCTTGCTCCTGTGGCACTCAAATGAGATGGCTCAACCCCTGTGGCTGGAGGTTGACGAAGTCGGATCCTTCCGACCTTTCTGCAAAGTGTGCTGCTGACGAGACAGGAGGAGCTGGCGGCGCCGCGGCGAGCGTGCCGCCGATGTCCAGTTTGCTCGCCGCAGCGCGCGTGTCGCGAGCACGCTTGCCCGCGTCCGTCTTCTAGCGCCGCGAGGCCGGCTCATAGCGTGGAGCCTTCTCGGCGCTGCAACTCCCCTCGTGTCCTCGTCTCCGCATCGTCGCCTGCCGGGCTCGGTCGCGCACATGCCGCCTACACCTTGAGAACTTTTCTCTCATCGATCTCGAGGCGCATGGGGCCGAGCGCAGCATCGGGGCGTGGGCGGCGCACGGTGCCCTCTCCTCTCGACAGGGTCAATATGCAATCTCATTTGCCGCCACGTGTGCGTCAGCGGCAGCCGCGCGTGAAGCGAAGCAGCATCACGTCCTCGCTCTTCGGCATACGGCGTCCAAAGGTGTGCACGAGGCGCATGATGCCTCCGCACGCTTCAGCGCTCGAGAGAGAGCCGAGAGGGGCATTCACGGCGGCGGCGCGGCGGCGTGCGGAGTCGGCGTGCCGGCGCCCTGCACCCTTCCGCCTTGCAGCGTGCATGCTGCTTCCATGCATGACGCGCATGCGGCGGCAAGGCGCGGAACGACAGCAGCGGAGGCTGATCGACAGAGGGGCTCGCGTTGAGGAGGGGGGGGGCGTGGCGGCTGTCGTCCGTCGCCTCTGCTCGCGACGCCGCTGCCGCTGCCGCCCGCCGTTGTCCGCCCCGCAATGCCGCTGCCGCTGCTGCCGCGGTCCTTTCACCTCGGCCGTCGGGGCAAAGGGAGCGCAGAGACAGGCGCGAGAGCAGCGAGCTTACCTCTGGAAAGACGTTTCGCCGCAGCGCGAGAGAGAGGCGCTTAAGGCTGAGAGCGCAGAGGCCATCGGCCGCTGCGGCAGCGAGGCATGGGACACGGCGGCGCTGCCGCTTCTGCTGCTCCTCGGCCGCGGCTCCGTGCGTCTGCAGCACTGCATCTGCTGCCGCTGCGCCTGCACCTGCACTGCTGATGCGGCGAGCTCTCGCTCTCGCTCTCTTCCTCCTTTTGCGCTGCCGTACGCCTTGCCCGCGCCGCTTTCGAGGCGATGCGCATGACATGAAGCGCTCGCGCTGTCGCGCCTTCCCGCGGACAAACATCCGCTGCGGCAGATCTGCGGCGCTGCACGAGCTCGGCCTCTTAGCGCCCTCCGAGCTAGCTCTAAATCGAGGGCTGGCGGCGCGCCGGCAGTTGGGCTGCAGGCAGACCGCAGCTGCAGCAGCCATCAGGGGGGGGTGACGCGCCGCGTGCCGCGTCCAAGGGGCAACGGCTGGGCCGCTGGCAACGCAAGGACCTCGCCCGCACATGCCACGGCCTTGCCATGCCTGGCCGTGCCGACGCAGCGGGCCGCAGCTCGCGCTCTCCAGATGCGGCCGTCGCTTGTCCTCGCTTCGTGCCGCGCAGCAACACACACCCTAAACGGCGCTAGCGGCGCGATGTGCGCCGTGCGGCGCGAGCTCTCTTTCTCGCCTTCTCGCGAGCGCCGAGGTGCCTCATCTTGCGCGTGGCCGAGCATGCCGTGCTTGCTCCACAGAGCTTGCTCGGCTGGGCTGCACCTGAGAGAGAGGACGATCTCGCCGATGTGCGCCTAGCTCCCCGCCTCTGGCGCGCTCGCTGAGCGCGGCAGGTCAGCGCTCACAGGGCGGGACCGAGCTTGAACGCGCGCTTGATGAGGCAGCGCCGGCCATCAGCATCAGGCACGCCGCCGCGCTCGCTCACTCGCAACGCACAGCCCGAGCGCCGACCACGCCGGTGCGCTACCTCGTGCTGCACGCGGGAACCTCGAGATGCACATCTAGCGCCCCGAGCAGACGCGTCACAAGGAGACGAAGCGCGGAGGGAGTGATCGGCGCCCAAGCGGGATGGACATCATGACGCGCCTCCGGCGGCGAGCCCCTCTCTCTCTCTTCCTTCACGCGCCGCGGGCCAGCCTTTGTGTGTGACAGAGCACGCCGGCGTTTTGCGTGACGAGTGAGCTATATCGGCTGCTCGAGGGTCGCAGGCGCAGGGCCTGTGAGATCCGGCATCCGGCGTGGCGCACGGCAGCGCATAGGCAGCGAGCGGCCTATCGCCGCCATGCTCCCGATGGCCTGCCGGCGGCCGGCTGCCCGCGCCAAATGCTCCCGGCGCCTTAAAGACTTGCTTCCGTCCAGCCCAGCCGGCACCGCCGCCCGTCTGCCCTATCCTCTCTACCTCGTCCCTGCAGCCACGCCAGCCACCCCACGCCCTCACCGCCGTTCCCCGTGCTCCCTCGCCCTCCCCGTGCTTCTGCCGCCGCTGCACGCTCCTCATAGACCTTGCGCCCCGCCCACTTGCATCGGCGCAGTCGAGGCCGCTCCCTCGACAAATCCTCGCTGCCTCGCACTCTAGACCTTCTCCCGCTTCCGCGGCTTGCCCCTCTGCTGCGCCACTCGCATTGCGTCCGCTGCGTGCGCCTGCATCTGCGTCTGCAGCCCTCTAGCTCTCCTGCTGTGAGTCTGGCCGCACTTCGCCCACCCCTTTCGCCCCTGCCATCTCGTGTAGAGGTGCCGGGACAGGGCAGCAGAGCAGCTTTCTCCGTCCTGCGTCCGTCTGCACGCGAGGGCTCTCAGAGCTCGGGAGCTGACCGCCGTTCTGATGCCCTTCCCCACAGGCTGCCCCTCCCGCCGCGCCGCGCTAGACTAAGCTCTTCGCCCGCCGTCGGCCTGCGTCTCTCGCCGCGCTCGCACTCTTCGGCGTCCGCTCTCGGCACTTTGGCCCCACCTTGCGCCGATCTGCGCTTCTTTCGTCCGTTCTGCCATTAGCCCCCTTAGAGACGCCTGCTGCGGCCGCTCAAGCGCTCGCTCGACTCGAGAGCACCTCATCCGTCGCTGATCGGTATATAGGCCGCGTGTCTCTCCACGCCTCGCCTCCCGACCTCCAGCTTCGTCCCGATCGTCTCTCCACACACTCTTTTCTCCACACTCTCTACAAACACGCACGGCATGTCCTTCTTCTCCGGCGTGTCGCGCGCCATGTGGGAGGTCGTCGGCGAGCCGGCGCTCACGCGTCTGGGCCTCTACGAGCCCGAGGACCGCACGTACGGCCGCGCCGAGATTCCCTTCTCGCCGATGGAGAAGCGCCTGCATGCCAACCCCGACGTGACGGTGTGGTTCGGCAAGGCGATGCACCCCAACGGCCTCGACTGGTCCTGGTACCAAGTCTGGGAGGACCGTGCCGCCATCAAGCGCACCGGCCGCGTGGCCGACATGATCTTCGTGCACGGCACCGGCGTGCACTCCGGCACGCTGGCGAGCCACTCGCGCCGCTACCTCGACGCCGGCTTCCGGCTCATCGTGCCCGACCTCGTCTCGCACGGCTACTCGACGGGCCTGCACGTGTACCAGCGTCATCTGAGCGCCTACACCGAGGGCCTGCACGCCGTGCTGCACGACGTCGCGCGGCGTGACGACGACTCGGAGAACGACGGCAAGCCGCGGCGCAAGGCCGAGCGGCGCACCACGTTCATGCTCGGCCTCTCCTTCGGCGGCCTCGTGGCGCACATGTATGCGCTGCACTACCCGCACTCGCTGCGCGAGGAGGAGCAGGGCGACGACGAGGTGCCCATCGACGGCATCATTGGCGTCGGCCCCATCATCGAGTACGCGCGCAGCAACATCAAGATTCCCTGGCTGCTGCAGCAGGCCATCTGGTACGGCGACACGTACTGCGGCCTCGGACGCGTCGAGGTCATCGTGCCGCACAAGAAGTGCCTCGACAAGGACCCCAAGGTGTACAAGACGCTCGTCACCGAGGACAAGCGCAGCCACCAGGGCGCCTTCCGTGTCGGCCACCTCCTCTGCATCCACTTTGCCGCCGAGGAGATCCAGAAGCGTGCGCACGAGATCCGTCACCCGACATTCGTGCAGCAGGGCGGCCAAGATCGCGTGGCGTGCCACGGCGCCGCGATCAACTTCATCCGCGACATCTCCTCGACGGACAAGCGCATGGCCATCTACCCCGTCTGCCAGCACGTCATCTACCGCAAGGCCAAGACGGAGGAGGAGGATCTCGCTGGGCGCGTGGCGTGCGTCGAGGACAACGTCGAGTGGATGTGCGAGCGCTCCCTCTCGCTCAGCCGCGCGCGTCAGCTCTCGATTCAGAGCGAACTGACGCTCTACGACGAGGGCAACGGCAGCAGTGCCTCGGGCTCGCCGCCCGTCACGCCTGCGCTCTCGGAGGCCTCCTTCGACGGCGCCTCGAGCGTGACGAGCTACGGCGGACCTCAGACGCCCGTCACGCCCAAGTTCGACGGCGAGATTCCGCTCAAGGTCATGGCCGACGCCGATGGCGCCGCCTTCGTCGCGGCCGTCGAGAAGGCGTCGAGCGTCGACAAGAGCAAGCTCGACCACCCGCTTCTCGCAAAGGCGCACCACTCGACGCTGCCGCTCCTCGCTCGTCTCTGCCCCGAGCGCAAGCCGCGCAGCCACTGGCGCCTCCACGAGGCGCTGCGTCCGTACGACATCAACACGTCGCGCACCGTCGAGAGCGAGAAGGCCTGATCGTCCTCGTCCACGCCCCGTTCCGTCGTCTCATCGTCACTGCACCATCCATAGCCTCCAGTCCGGCGTGACTCAGCACCCACATCCATACGCGGCTCTCCGCATGCCTCATCACCACTACGCCCTTCCCACCCTCGTTCCCATGCATAGAGCTCTACCAGATTGCTCTGCAGGCCCCTCGCCGACAGACTCAGAACGCACATACCTGCCTCACACACTCTCATTCTGGGCCTTGCCGATTCGCACCGAGCGTGGGACAGCGTCCTCTTCTGCCGCTAGCAATCACACACCGCGTCACCGTGCTCTTCGTGTGTGGCTCCCGTATGCTGCCGCTGTGAAAGGCTGCGCCCAAAGGCTAGCGCAACGGACGCAGCTGTACTCGGCGCAGCAGCGACGCCGCCTCCCGCTCTCAGATGCAGTAGCGTGGGCCGCCCAGCTAGCGCATCGGGACACCGCGTGGCTGACGTTGAGCCGCAGCGACCTAGTGCGATGCTCGCGATCAGCACCCGAACTGCCAGTGAGACCGAAGTGTATTGCATGAGCGCCGTTGAGTCGTTTCAGTCGTCCAGATCGCGCTGCCGCTTCGCCCGTGCCGTCTCGGCTCTGCGAAGAGGGAGGACAGAGGTCAGCGTCGTCAGGGCAGGCGCACGACGACGAGAGCGGCAGACTCACGTCTCAAGGCCTGCACGCTTGGTGCCGCGCTTGGCGTCGTCGAGGAAGGCGTCGATGGCGAAGGGATCGGCCGTGTCCTTCTCGAACATGACTGGGCCAGAGCGCTCCTGCAGAACGGAGCATGGTCAGTCACGTGGAGCGCTTGCATCACGCGCTCGCCAGCACTCACCTCTTGCAGCTCAGCGCCATCGAAGGCGCGACCCTTGCCAAGGCCAAAGCGGTCGTTCTGCATCTCCTCTCTCGCGCTCTCCTCCGTGCCAGCATACACATCGTCGGCGCCGCCTGCGCCAGGACGTCGGTAGATGGCAGCCGCGGCACTGCTGCCCTGGAAGAGCGGCTTGTCGAAGTGTGCGTAGGAGTCCTCATCTGCGAAGGCGCCAGACAGCGTCTCGCGATTGAAGAGCCGCGAGTCGATCTGGTCGGCTGCGGCTGTGGGCTTGGCGAGGCCGAGCGCGACCTTCTCGGAGATGTCGCGGTTCTGCTCTCTGCAGTCGCGGAGCGAATGTCAGCTCGGACGCGCCTCTGAAGCCTATGGAGCTTGGCTGCCACTCACCTTGCCAGCAGTCTCGCACGCTGCTCCGTGCCCATGCTGTTCATGCGCAGCTCGCGCTCGCGCTCCCGCTTGCGCTCTGCGCGCACGCGATCACGTTCGCGCGCCGCCTCGTCGTCCTCCTCATCACTGTCGCTCTCGTCGCTGCTTCCATAGCCCGCGAGTGCCGAAGGCATGCTGCCACCCGCTGCAGCCGTCATGCGACCAGGCACCGCCGCTGCAGCCGCACTGCTGCCCGGTGCTGTGCTCGGTGCGATGCCGGCACGCTCGTCGCGGGCCCGCTGCGCCAGCGCACGCAGGTGCTCCTCGCGCGCCGCCTTCTCCTTGGCCGCGAGCTTCTGCTGCATGATGCCACGCTGGTGCACCTCCTCGCGCGAGTGACGCTCTGCAAGCTGCAGCGCCTCGCTGAAGTGTGCAAAGCCGTCGTTGATGTGCACGTCCTGCAGGCCTCGCCCGTCGGCTGCCAGACGCTTGTCCAGCGGAATCGTGTAGCCGAGGTTGTTCTTCCAGTTGGAGATGCACGGCGGGATCATCCACTCCTTCTGCTCTGCGGCCGTGACCTTGCGCGGCGGACTGCGCAGCACGGGCGGCGGAGGACTGGGCGGGCCGCGAGGCAGCTTCTTGAACTTCCACCGCGGCGGCTCCAGCGGGTCCTCCACCGTCTCCGTCATCTTGATGATGCGCTGCGAGCCCTGCGAGCCCTGTGCGCCGGGCGTGTAGCGCACAAAGGAGCTCTCGCCACCGACCTTGGGCACGTGCTTCGGCTGCGCGCTCTTGATCTTGCCCTGCGTGATCTTCTCGAGTGCCAGCCGCGTGCGCTCGGCAGTCGAGAGCACAGAGGCCTCGTCGGGCCGCTCGAGAGACGCATCCTTCATGTCGTCGCGCTGCGCCATGGGCACCATGTCGCGGAAGTGCGACTGCACGCGCTGGCCGTCCTTGCGCCCCTGCTGCACAATGGCGTCGTAGTTGACGTTGCCGTCGGCGTCGACCTGCAGCGAGAGCGACGTGCCAGAGCCAGCCTAGCGAGGGAAGGTGCATCAGCGGCGGCAGTGGCGCAGTCAGACCGGCCGGCCGAGGCGTGCTCACCGACTTCTTGCGGCCCATCTCGAGCGGGTACTGCGCGATGTGGCACTCCGGGTACGCGCCGCCATCGCCAAAGTCCTCCTGCTTGCGCGGCTTCCAGCCAGTGCGGCGGCCGTACGGCGGCGCACTGGTCGTGGCGACAGCCGACGGCGCCGGTGCGGCACCCTCGCCTTCAGACGCCGAGCCGTCGTCGCTGTAGTCGGCGACGTGCGCGCTGGGCGCCGGCAGCAGCGCCGAGAGCGTGGCGGCGGACATGGCGCGCGGCGCAGTAGCAAGGGTGTGGCGCAGCGGAGGTGTCGAGTGCGCCACAGAGGCAGAGGGAGGTGCGCTGTGGAGTAGGTGTGGTGGGAGGTACGAGCTGCACAGCGCATGCGGCATCGCATGCCGGCAGCCGCGCGGTGCCGACGAGAGCGCCCGTCACGTGCAGCGCAGGCGCGTTCCCGTGCAGGGAAAGCGTGGGAAACGCTGCACTGCGACTCGCCTCGAGCGCGCTGCGATCGCCTCTCCCTCACTCCGACTCGACACCTCAACTCTAAGCGCGGGCTAGGCGCACTCCGCTGGTGTTGACGTGCCCGAGGGACGCCGTCGGAATGCTGACGTCTGCGCTCAGCACCAGCAGCAGGTGCAGTGGAACAGCATGCCGCTCGCTGTGTGAGCGTTCTGTGCTGGCTGCGTGCACCTCTCCTCGGCCTCCGCGTCGAGGGGCTTGAGGAGCTGTCAGGGCAGAGCGGTGCCTGCGCAAGGCACCGTCAAGCAATCCGTCCAGTGCCTGGGCAGCGATGAATCTGCACCAGCCAGGCACAGCACACCGCTTGAATGCCGATTGTGGACCCAACCCGCTGCCGCGAGGGCATGGCCAGAGCGGCGGAGGCTCGGAGGAGAGGCAAGGGCGATGATCGGGCAGGCCAAGAGGAGGCGCGAGGCGCAAGATGCTCGGGCTCGGGGCCGCGCCTCGCTGCGCGCCGCAGACGCGTTTGGGCGGCGGACCGTGCCTCTGCACCCGCCTGCTGCTGCTCTCTGTGCCGTGCGCCGCGGCCGCGCGCCGCGCTGTGCCTTGCGCGCCTCTGCGCTGCTGGCCCGCCACGCTCCTCGCTGCAGCGCTGCGACGTCGCTCTTCGCCCTCCTCACCACCACCTCTCGCTCGCCGGTGTCCTTCACTGCCTCACCGCTCGGCTGCTCAGCGCAGACCGACGCCGCTCCTCCGGCACCTGCGCAGCGCCACTGCGCGCTAGCGACTGCCCTGCTCACACGCGTCATCGGGCGCGTCGCACCTCTCGAGCTTGGGCCTCCTCCCACCGCTGCACCACCTCACGCCCAGCCTGCCTGCGCCGGTCCACCACTTCGACGCGTCTGCGGTCCCGCGGTCACCGGCCATCTCTCGCGGGCCTAGCCCGCACCCGCTCTGGTGCACACGAGCTCGCCGTTGCGCATCTAGCGACAGCACTGTCTTGGCGAAGGCCGCTCCGCCACGATGGCCGCGGCAGAGGCAGGCGTGCTGTACGCGAGCGACGACGACGAGGGCGTCAATTCGTTCTTCGTGCGTGCGCTCTACGACTTCTCCTCAGAGGATGCCAGCTCGCTCTCCTTTGAGCGCGGCGCCCTCATTGAGGTGCTGACGCAGCTCGAGAGCGGCTGGTGGGACGGATTGCTGGGCAACGACGTGCGCGGCTGGTTCCCCTCCAATTACGTCGAGGTCATCTCCGACGAGGAGGCCGAGGCCGAGCTGCGCGCTCGCGGCATCGAGTTTGACGAGGCCGACGAGGAGGAAGAGGAGCAGAACGATGCGGCTGCCTCAGATGGCGCCTCGCAGAGAAGCGGCAAGGCAGTCCTCTCGGGCTTCGACCTCGGGCCGGATTACGAGAGCGTGCGGCAGCTGATGGAAGACGACGGTGCGTCCGGCAATGCCTTCGAGCAGCTGGCTGAGGCAGCAGCATTCGGCGCTGCATCAGGAAGCAGCCACAGTGCAGCTGGCGCGCCAGACCGGGCACGAGCTGGCTCCAGCGCCTCTGCGGCGCCAGCGACGACCTCGCCGGCGCGCAGCACTCCACGTGCCGGTCCCAGCGAGCGCGAGCGGCTGCGCTCGCACAGCACTGCGGCCACGGCTAGCATTGTGCCGCAGAGCCGGCCACGTGCTGCGACAAACGTCGCCTCGAGCGCCACTGCTAGCCTGCAAGCGCCGCAGGGGCGAGAGCGCGCTCTCTCTGCAGCAGCGCAGGGCAGCAGGGCACGCAGCAGAAGCAGAAAGGACGAGGCGGACTTTTGGGTGCCCAAGGTGACAGATCGCGGCGAGGTGAGTGTGCGGCAGGGCCCTGTGCAGCGCGTCGTTGCTGATGTGCGGCCAGATCATGTACTACAACACGCGCACGGGCGCTCAGTCGCACGACCTGCCGGACGGGCACGAGTCGGGCGACAGCCGCAGCGCCAGCAGCATGCACATGTCCGACGACGACGAGATGCTCTCCGACCGCTCGAGCGAGAGCCGCCGCGAGGCGCTGCAAGATCAGGCTGCCCTCTTGCCGCAGGGCGCCGCGGTGTCCGCCAACGTCTTCAATCGGCACACGTCGACTGTGTACATCGACTCTGACGGCGCCTCTGGCAGCGCAGCCAGCTCGCGCCTGCGCCGCGGCTCCATGGCCTCTTCGATGACGGCACAGAGCTCGAACACGGCCACGAGCGCGCGGCGCAATCCTCTCGACTCCATGCCCGATCCGCGCGACGTGCGGCCGCCGTGGAAGGTGCGAGAAGCCCTCGACGAGCGCTCCTTCTTCTTCTACAATACGGAGACGCGAGAGACGCGCTACGATGTGCCGCCTGGTGCGCTCGTATCCAGGACACGAGACACGCTTGAGGAGTTGGCAGACGAGCCACGAAGCGCGACCGCACGCGTCTCGTCGCTGCCGACGCTCGAGTCGGAGGAGTCTGAGACGGAGGGCGATGGTAGGCCTGTCGCGCGCGCACCGGGCAAGTCGCCAAAGCTGCGCCGCGATGGCTCGAGGCGACCGATGTCCATACCGCCGGCGATGTCCGACGCGCCGCGATCGATGATGCTCGAGGCCGAGCAAGCGCTAGCGCTGCAAAAGACGCTCGAGCCCGACAGTGCTCAGGCGCTGAGCGTGCTCGTCGAGACTGCGGCCGACGCCATCAGCCACCTGGCGTCCGTCGCTGCCGAGGCTATCGGCTCCGACGGCAAGAGCGAGGCGGATCGGGCAGTGGTGCCGGATCCGGAAGACGCACTCAGCGATCACTCGAGACTGGGCGGAGCGACGAGCGCCGTCGTGCGCGCCATCCGAGACCTGCTCTACGCCGCAGGCACGCTGGGCATCCCGCAACTCGACCTGGCGCCTATCGCAGAGCTCTGTGTGCAGCCGGGCGACGAAGACGCAGCGACGGGCCCGGTTGGCGCCTTTCATGCTGCGCTCGTGGCGCTGCAGCAGAAGAGCCCGTCGAGCTCCGCGCGCGACCAAGCGACGGTGCAGCAGGCCGTCTCTGCGCCGCCGGGCCTGCTGGCGCTCAGCAAGAAGGTCAACGCCACCGTCTCCAAGCTCGTGCTGTCTGCGCGTGCCGTCGTGGAGCAGCCCATGCTGGAAGGCGGACGCGGCACAGAGCTGGCAGAGTCGCAGATCGAGAAGCTCAGCAGTCACCGGCAGCGCGTGCGCGACGACGCCATGGACCTGGCGCGTGCCCTCGGCGCCTTGGGCTCCGAGATTGAGCGCGCAAAGGTGTCGCGCGGCGCAGCTATCCCATGGAGCCGCCGCATCCACGGCGTCGTGGACAGTGGCTCTGGCACTGCGGGCGTCGGCCTGCAGGTGCTTGGCGGCGGCTCGGCGGCAGGCTGGCGCGGCAACGGCTTCGTCTTGCCCACGCCGACTGAGGCGGCCACGCTGCGCGCAGAGGCGCTCGGGACGTTCCACAACCCCTTCGAGCTGACCAAGGACGCTCAGCAAGCGCTCAACTCGGGCAAGATTGCGCTGCGGCGAAAGCCGAGAGAGCCTCTCTCGCGCGCGCTCATCGACGAGCGCATCCGCAAGCAACACGACGACCTCGTTCGGCATCTGTCCGACCTGGCGCTCATGATTCAGCACGGCGGCGAGCTGCCGAACGGCCAGACCAACGGCGACGCTGTGGCGCCCGATGCCGTGTCGCGCGCCCTCACGCGCGCCAGCTTCCGCAGTGTGCTGGCGCAGGTGCGCCTCGTGCTCGTGCGCTTTGGCTCGCTGATGAACCTCGTCGAGGACGCCGACATCGCGGCGGTGCTGGACGTGGACGGGCCCTCGGAAGATGAGCCGCTGGAGGCGCAGGAGCGGACACGCCTCATGATCGGCATCACCAATGCGCGTCTGGCGCTCGGAACGCTCGCCAACGTCAAGCAGGCGGCGTATGACCACAGCGCCGCGATGCTCATCGACGTACAGGACCTGTCCATGTCGCTGCCGTATAGCGGCGCCGATCTGGCTGTGTCCGAGCAGCTGCTGCTGCAGACGCGCGAGCTCACGAGCGTCGTGCAGCGGCAGCTCAGCCTGCTTCTCGAGCTCGTCGACATTGCCGAGGCGCAGGGCTCGCAGACGCTCTCGCACATCGGCGCACGCTCAAAGGTGTACGGTATCGACGACGTGCTTGTCAGCACGCTGATGAGCGACGATGCCGCGCGCGTCTCGCCGGGCCGCGACGAGGGCGCTCGTGGCGCCGGCGATGCAGACTCGAGCTACGACGGCGAGAGTGCTGAGGACGAGGTGATGTACCTTGGGCCAGGCCTGGCCGTGCCGAACGGTCCGCCTTCGTCGCGCCACGACGTCGTCCGCAGCGCGCCGAGCCTGTCTCCCGCCGTGCCGCCGTCGAACAAGTCGTACTCGACGTCCGTGCGCGGCGGCCTCGGCATGCGCACGCGCTCGACGTCTGTCACGACGGGCGCCTCTGTCGGCTCGCAGGAGTCGGCTGCACGCACCATGAGCCAGCGGCGCGGCACGACTGACCACGGCGACGACGACGAGGAGCACACGGCGCGCGTCAAGAGCAGCAACAAGATGAAGCGCTTCTTCGGCGACGACCCGACGGCTGCGTCGACCGACGCGCTCTCCCTGGCGCCGTCGACCGACGCCAGTGCGCCGCCCGTGCCGCCGATCCGGCAGGTCGAGGAGATTCCGTGGTTCCTCGAGGCCGACTATGCGCCGCACGACATCGTCATGAATGCCTCGGGCCAGGTCAAGGGCGCCACGCTCGGCGCACTGATGGAGCGCCTGACGATGCACAACGCCTTCGACCCGACGTTCAACAACACGTTCCTGATGACGTACCGCTCCTTTACGACGACGGAGGAGTTCCTCGACCTGCTCTTTGCGCGCTTCCGCGTCAAGATGCCGCCGGGCCTTTCGCCGGACGAGCAGCAGGTGTGGGCAGAGAAGAAGCAGACGCCCATCCGCTTGCGGTGAGTGCTGGCTTCGCGACGTATGCGAGCGCCCGACTGACCTCGCACGCTGCAGCGTCTTCAATGTGCTCAAGTCCTGGATCGAGTCGCACTTCTACGAGGGCGAGGACGACGAGGAGCTGAAGCGCATCAAGGACTTTGCGCTCGACGAGATGGCGCAGTCGCTGCCGATGGAGACGCCCTCGAAGCTGCTCATCCGCCTGGTGGAGCGCAAGGTGAGTGTTGCATGCGCGCTGCCGGGACCGTGCTGACATGCCCCCACGCACGCCCACAGCAAGGAGACGGCGAGCAGATGATCCGCAAGATGGTCATGCCGACGTCGGCGCCGGCGCCCATCCTGCCGAAGAACCTGCGCAAGATCAAGTTCCTCGACATCGACCCGACAGAGATGGCACGCCAGCTCACGCTCATCGACAGCCGCCTGTACAACCGCATCCGGCCCGTCGAGTGCCTCGCCAAGGCGTGGAGTCGGCCCGACGGCATCGTCGTCGCCAAGGGCATCCGCGACGTCATCAGCGCCAACAACCGCGTCAGCGGCTGGGTCTCCGAGGCGATTCTCGTGCAGGAGGACCTGAAGAAGCGTGCCGCCTGGGTGAAGCACTTCGTCGCCATCGCCGACGTGAGTGAAGCGGACGTGTGCCGCTGCTGCCGGCAAGCTGACCCAGGCCCGCAGCGCTGCTACGCGCTCAACAACTTCTCCTCGATGATGGCCATCTACTCTGGCCTCAACAACGCCTCGCTGAACCGGCTGCGGCGCACGTGGGACGCCGTGAACCAGCGGCACCTGGCGCTCTTCGAGAACATGAAGGTCGTGCTGGCGCCGACGAAGAACTTTTCGCGCTACCGCCACACGCTGCGCCAGCTCAATCCGCCCTGCGTGCCGTTCCTCGGCGTGTATCTGACGGACCTGACGTTCATCGAGGACGGCAACTCGGACCACCTCAAGACGGACGAGCGGCTGATCAACTTCAGCAAGCGCCAGATGACGGCCGAGAAGATTGGCGAGATTATGATATACCAGTCGACGCCGTGAGTCGAGGAGCGCTCTCGCGCGAAGACGAGCCCCTTTGGCTGACTGCGCGTGCTTGCAAGCTACAACCTCACGCCCGTGCAGGGCATCCAGAAGTTCATCGAGGACAACATGGTCGAGAGCCGCACCGACGACGAGCTCTTTGAGCAGAGTCTGCGCCTCGAGCCGCGCGAGCGGTGAGTGTGGCGCGGGCTGTGGCCAGCCCTCTGCGCGTGCAGCTGATCCCCGTTCCCGTTCTTTCTCCAGCGAGGACGAGAAGATTGCGCGCCTGCTGCAGGAGAGGTGAGCATGCGGTGGACCTGCTATGCATACGCAGTCTCGCTGACTTGGGCTCTCCTCGCCTCAGCGGCTTCCTGTAGCGCAGCCGCCTCGCTACGCCCCACCCCTCATACCCCTCGCCGCACCGCAACATCGTGCGCACGCGGCGTCACGCGTCACGCCCCTTCGCTCGCTCTCGCGCAGTCACCCTCACTTTCAATCGACGCGCTGGACCAGGAGAGAGAGAGTGAAGATGGCGAATGGGTGACGATGAGTTGCAGAAGGCGCGGTAGTGATACAATGAGGGAGAGCAAGAGAGAGGATGCGAGCCAGATGACGGAGGAAGGGGAATCGAGGGCGCGCGCGGGTCATGCTACTCCTCCCACTGCGCGCCGACCCACTCCTCGCGCCACGCCTCGCCCTCCGCCGCGGCCTCGCGGGGGAGGCAGCAGTCCTGCTCGCAAGTGTAGACGAGGGCCGTGGACCAAGCAAGTCCTGTCCTCGCGCGCAGGGCCGCCTCTTCAGCAAGGCGCTGCTGCTCGTTCTGCGGCTTGGCGCGCGTGATGCCGTCGGCGTCCGGCTGCGAAGGCAGCTTGCGGCCCAGCGCAGACTCAATTTCGCGCCGGCGACGTTCTTCGGCCGAGGCGTTCGAGTCGAGCACGACGGCCTCGTCTGCCGCGCCAGCGATCGACGTGGGCCGCAAGAGGTTGACGAGGTTGGGCATCAGCTGCACCTCAAACGTCCGAGGACCACCGCAGGCTTCGCACGGCGGAACGGCCGAGGGAGTGTATGTGCGGCCGTTCTTGTCGCTTGCCGCCATGGCCTGACGCGAGACAGGCGTGGCGTTGCGAGAGGCTTGCGGCCAGAGCTTGTCGTACACGATGCCGGAGCCGCAGAATGGCAGCGGCACACCGCCGAGCTCGTAGCGCACGACTTGCCGGCCCTCGGAGCCTACGCGCGCAACGAAGCGCTCAAACGCCTCGTCGACGCCCGAGACCATCATGCGTTGGTAGCTCTCTCCCTCCCACTCCTTCAGTCCCGCATCGTCGTTCGGCACCGTGCCATCTCCCGCCTTGAGTGCCGCCTTTGCAGCAGGCGTAAGCTTGGCGGATGCGGCTCGACGTGCGGACGAGGAAGGCTCGGGGACGGTGTTGAGGTACTGAGCGGGCGCGTAGTGCGCGGCGGCGGCGGCCCAATCGGCGGTGCGCTGCGTGGCTTCGAGCGAGGCTTTGACGGCGAGCTCCTCGGCCAGGCGAGACTCTTCCTCGTCGGACTCGGACTCGGAGTCGTCTTGCTCGGCGTCGGCGACGACTGTCGTCTCTTGTGGCGCCGCAGCAGCCGGTGCAGGAGCGCCGAAGAGCATGCCGCCGAGCCCAGTGCCTGCCGCACCAGCGCCAGCCGAGAACGGGTTGACCTTCTTGCGAGCGGCCTCCTCCTCCTCGCGTGCCTTTGCGGCTGCTTCTTGTGTCCGTCGGCGAGCAGCGGCAGCCTCCTTGCGCGCCTTCTGCTTCTCGAGCTTGGCGGCCCAGCGAGCGTTGTGCTGCAGGAGGCGCACGGCGCGGATGCTGTACGTGCGGCATGTGTCAGCGTGTGTGCAAGGGCAACACTCCAGAGCAAGTGGCCGACGTCGAGGCAGGGCAAAAAGCATCATGGTTAAAAAGCTCGGTTGTCAAAATTTTCTCTTTTCCCTGCGCGCCCCGAAAGGCAGCGCTCAAGTGAAGAAATTCGATTCTAATCCTTTGCCCGCAGCCTAGCCCACGACGTCGATGCGAGAGAGGAAAGGGACTCACCTGCCGTGTGCCTGTCGCTGACAGACGCCGCGCGCACAGCCCCAGACGAAGAGGACGCGGTCGTAGGCGGAGCCGTCGAGCGGCGCGAAGATCTGAACGAGCAGCTCCATGGTGTTGTTGCAGTGCTTGCACGTCGCTACGCTAGCTGGCGGCAGTGTCTTGGTAGGCAGCCATGCCTGGGAGCAGAGAGAGAGAGGGAGAGTCAGACGTGCATTGCAGTGCGGCGAAGGGCACGGGCGAGGCAGACTCACTCACCGGACGGCCACCGATGCGCGAAACGAGGGGGTTGGAGGCATCGTCCGAGTCGATGGGCCCGTCCGAGAGACCCAGTTGCACATCCGTCACGCTCGCCTCGGAGCCAGCATCGCTGTCCGAGTCCGAGTCGGCGTCGAGTGGCCGAGCGGGCGCCATTGCGCACGACACTGTCCTGGGCAGCGCACTGTGTGTCAGCGAAAGTGACGCGACATGTGGCGGCGCGGTGCGAAGCAGCAGGGTGTCAGGAGTAGGTAGCCAGTGGTGAAAGCCTCGATCGACTCGCAAGTACCTCGGCGCAGCAGCCTCGTGAGAGGCGCGCACCTCGGTTGCCTCTTGCATAGAGCACGATCTCATACTCGTCATCTAGTGTTGTTCATCATACTAGACGCTGCCGCCTCAGGGCGCGCGCAGAGGAGAGCTACTCACGAGAGGAGAGGGTGTGGTAGGGAGGGAAGCGGCGATGCCTGCCGCTGCGGCCGCTTCTTCGCGCCGCGCCGCCGCGCGCAGAATTTTCGCCTCGGCCGGCGCCGCCTCGCGCGGATACAAAACGGGCATTTCTCTATTGCGAATACAACTCAGCCGCTCTAGCACCTCTCGCCCCTCCCCTCCCTCCTGCCTCTGCTCGGCAGCATCCTCCATCATGGCGCTCACCACGCATCTCCTCTCCCTCTCCGCCTCTTCCTACACGCATGCAACGCAGCATCTCTTCCTCACGCGCGCCGGCACGGGCGAGCTGACGGCCGAGCAGCTCGCGCGCTGGCTCACGCAGGACCGGCTGTACGCCCTGGGCGGCTACGTGCGCTTCCTGGGCACCCTCATCGCCAAGTGTCCCGTACCGCTTGGCGGCGTGGGAGAGAAGGGAGTGGAGGGCGACAAGGCTGAACAGTGCGCCAGGAGGAGGCTGATGGTGCTCGGCGGCGCCATGGCAGTGAGTCCCCCCCCCCCCTCTCTTCTCCCTCGCTGCCCTTGTGTGCTCATGTCGCGGCATCAGAACATCACGCGCGAAGTAGCCTTCTTCGAGGATGTCGCAGCACGGCATGGCCTGTCATTGCAGACGCCTCCGGTGTCGAGCTCGAGCGACGACGCACTGCTCGGCCTGCTGGCGCCGACGACTCGCGCGTACATCGACTTCCAAATGGCCACCGTTGCATCGGGCACGTTTGAGGAGGGCCTGGTCCTGCTGTGGGCCATGGAGGTGGTGCGTTGTCCACCCCTCCCTCGCTCGGGCGCCACATCGCTACGCGCCATGCTGACGGGTCTGCGCACACAGCTCTATCTCGAATCATGGCGCCACGTCCGTTCCTTCCTCCCTTTCCCTAGCAACAGCTCGTCGAGCGTGACGTCGGCTCTCTCCGAGTTGATCCCGAACTGGACAGCACCAGAGTTCGAGCACTTCGTCGCCGACATCGCCGAGCTCGTCGACGAGCTGCCGGAACTCGACGGCCGCCTGAGCCCGCAGGCCGGCACGAATGCGGCGAGGCAAAGAGTGGAGAGTATCTGGAACGAGACTTTGTTCTACGAAGTAAGGTTCTGGGAGAGTGCAGGCGTGCAGTAGGATGCCTGGGGCATGCTCTACAAGTCGAGCTTCCTCTCTGCACAGAGGGCACGACAAGGGTGGGGATAGGCAGAGGACGTGATGCGCAAAGAGAGTCGAAGTCAGACAGTATCGATGGGCAGCTCTCCTTTGCGGAAATCGAACAGTCGGATGCATGCATCGCCGCCCGCACGTCGCCTGAGCACAGCAAAGAGTGTACGCATCGCAGAGGGAAGCTACGCTGCTGCCGCTGCGTCGTGATGGCAGAGCAGGAGGGGCCGAGGCATGCCGGAATGGCTGCACGCTGTTGCTGAAGCTGCGGGATGACGAGGCAGGAGTTTTGGCGGGTGAAGAGACATCAGACATGGCTCGCCTTCTTGCTGCTGCATGGTCCCCCGGCATGCACTTTGGTCCTCAAAGGGAGAGAGAATGCCACACCATCGCTGCCAGCTGACGGAAGGAGCAGGGAGGCGCACGCGGCGGCGGCGCGCGCGGCGGCTGCAGGATCAGGGGCAAGCTGCTCACCACGGACCTCCTGAGCGGCCAGGGGCGCGTGCGTGAGGCGCGCCGAGCTCGATGCCATGCGTCTCGCAGATGTGTCGATGGCGTGGTAGGTGGCGATCAGTCTGCCGCCGCAACCGGCTGCTTTGCGCTGCTGGCTCAGCGCTCCGCTCGTCGGCGCTGCGTGTGAGGGGCGCGAGACACGGGCCTGTGCGCACGCCGAGCCGTTAGGTTGGGCCGCGCTGCCGTGCGGTGCCCCGCGCATGTGTTGCCGGACGCGCCACGGCGTCCCTCCACCTTGCCTCGCCTCCACGTCCCCTCTCGCCGGCAGTGCGCGTCTCCCTCCTTCTTGCCCACCTCCTCGCCTCATGAAGGGCATCTTCGGGCGCTCCACCCGGCCCGTCGGCGCCGGCGCTGCCGGCTCGGGCGCGGCACTGGCCTCCTTCGCTGTGCCGCCGTTCCCACAGAGCACGCCGGACCGCCTGCTCTCGCTGCACGTCTGCTCCAATGGCCTGCTCCTTCTGCCGCGCCCGTCCAGCGGCGCAAGCAACACACACTCTCGCACCTCCTCTGCCAGCTCTGCCGCCGCTGCTGCACTCGGCGACGCTGCACCGCTGGCTACGACGGATGAGGCGCGCGCCCAAGATGTGGCGCACGAGCGTCGCAGAGACGGCGCGCCCACCGCAGGCGCACTCATCGAGTGGGGACGCAAAGGCAAAGTGACTGGCATCAGCGCCAGGGATGCAGCGCTGGAGCTGGAGCGCTCCAAGGTGGATGCCGAGGGCGCAGAGACGCTCTGCTATGGCGTCGTGGGCATCCTGCGCGTCTTCAACGGTGAGGCAGGGCACGGGGCGTGAGGGCGGGTGTCCAAGGCTGATCCGGTCTACCAGCGGCCTACCTGCTCGTCGTCGTCTCTCGTACGCACTCTGGAGACTTTCTGCACACGTCCTGTCCCGTCTATCGCTCCACCGGCGTGCTCAGCATCCCACTCGAGCTGGCCCGAGCGCGCGAGGCATTGCACAGCGAGGCGTTACGACAGGCAAAGGTGCCCGCACCTCGTACTGACGCGTCAACCAGCGACGAGGAATCGAGCGACGAAGAGTCAGATCTGGACGATGTGCATACGCCTGCGCCAGTCGATGGTGCTGCGGCAGCTGCCAAGGCGATCGGCGAGGCGGCGACACTGCGGCCGGCAAGGAGCGGACCTTGGCTGAAGCGTCTGGCGGGCAGAGCAGCCTCGGACGGCGGCGCACCGGGCGCAGAAGCAGCGGCGGAGCAGACGGCCGGCGTTGATGTGCCGTCGTCGATCACGCCCGCTGTGGCAGCCATGTTCGACCCCGCAGGCGGCACGGTCTCCGCCGTGACGGCCGACGAGGCAAAGGAGATGACGGCCGACGAGCGTTACCACGAAGCGTCCAAAGCCGAGCTGGAGGAGAAGGTGGTGCGCGAAACGGCAAAGCAGTACAGCCGAGGAGAGATGTGGTTCGCCTACGACTTTGACCTGACGACGCCGTTGCAGCGGAAAGAGGAGGCAGCTGCTGCGGCGGGCCATGCTAGGATGTCGTCCGCTTCGTCTGACACGAGAGCTGGAGCAGGACCGCCGTGGGATGAGCCGAACCAGCGACTGCCGCTCTGGCGTGAGTGCACAGCCTTTGGGTGTGCCACACGCTGAGCTGCATAGCTGATGGCGAGCTCCCTTGCAGGACGTGCCGATCGCCGCTTCTGGCACAACGAGCACCTCAGCCGCGACTTTGTCCAAGCCGGAGTGGGTGGACGTGTGGGGCACGGCCGTGCATTTATCCGTCGGCTGACCTGTTGCCCTGCAAGCTGCACGGCCTAGTGCTGCCTCTGATGCAAGGCTTCTTCCAGATTGTGCCCCTGCCGCTCGGCGAGGCGGGCGCCGACACGCCGCCCAAGTCGCCCGATGCTGCAGGCGAGGCGATGGACATGGTCAGCCAGGCCGCCGCATCCGAACGACTGAGCGCCTACATCCTGCTCGTCTCTCGACGATCCAAGGAGCGTGCCGGGCTGCGCTATCAACGCCGCGGCATCGCAGACGACGGCACGGTGGCCAACTACGTCGAGACGGAGCAGATTCTGCTCGTCAAGCGTCCCGGCTCCACGCATACGCTCTCCTTTGTGCAGTTCAGAGGCAGCATCCCGCTCTTCTGGAGCCAGAATCCGTTCCACCTCAAGCCTCCGCCCATCCTGGAGCGCAGCGCAAAGGACAACACGCAGGCGTGCAAGCGACACTTTGACGAGCAGACGGCTCGCTACGGCAGTGTGACGTGCATCAATCTCGCCGAGCAGGGCGGCAAGGAAGGCCAAATCACCGAGGCGTACCGTCAAGCGGCAGAGGCCTACGGCGGACAGGTGCAGTATGTGGCCTTTGACTTCCACAAGGAGTGCGCCGGCATGAAGTTTGAAAACGTGGCGCGCCTGCTGGAGCGCATGAAGGAGGAGCAAGTGCTGGGCAAGATGGACTGCTTCTGGCGCACGGCTGCTACGTCGGGCGCCGGCGCACAGACACTGTGCAAGCAGCAGGGCGCCTTCCGAGTGTCGTGTCTCGACTGGTGAGTTTTGGCGTCCTGCGAGGCCCCCCCCCCCCCCCCCCGGTGGGGCATATTCACTCATCTACTTCGGCCATGGCGCACAGTCTCGACCGCACAAACGTCGTGCAGTCTGCGTTTGCGCGCCACATGCTCGGCGTGCAGCTGGAGCGCCTCGGCGTTGCCGTGCCCTCGCTGCGCGGCGAGCGCGACGAGGCCTTTGACTTTGCCTTCAACGACTCGTGGGCGAACAACGGCGACATGGTCTCGCAGATCTACGCCGGCACACGTGCGCTCAAGGGCGACTTTACACGCACTGGCAAGAGGTGAGAGCTGCTGAGCGCGACGCGTGCGGTGCGACACGCGCGCGTGCCCCCCCCCCCTGCTTGCTGACGCGCGCTATCTCTGTGCCTGTAGAAACCTGCTCGGCATGATGAGTACGTCGCATGGTCCCCTGGCACATCGGTTGCGCAGCGCAGCGCTGACCTGTTCCTGTCCTCTAGACGACGCCACGGCGAGCGTATACCGCATGGTGCAGGGCGCCGTGACGGACTTCTTCAAGCAGACGGTGATGGACTTCCAGGTGAGCAGATGTCGGCCGAGGCATGGGTGGTGGGGCCGAGCGCAGCGGTGCTGACGCCGCTTGCTGCTGCTGCTCCAGTACGGCCAAATGTCGCTCGCGGCGCTGGAGCGCTATAACGACGAGCTGGTCGCGCAGGACCCCTCGGAACACCAGAAGCTGGCGCGCATCCGTGCACATGCCATCGACAATTGTGCGGCCCTCGTGCTGGCCGACGGCGAGACGAAGCTGGGCGGCTGGACGCTCTTCTCGCCCATCGAGGCGAACCGCGTGCAGAGTGCCAAGCTCGAGGAGAAGGTCGTGCTGCTCACCTCCAAGGCCCTCTACTCGTGCGGCTGGGACTTTACCGCCGAGAAGCTGGGTGAGTCGTGTGCGCGCGCCCATCGCTGCCAGAATTGACGAAGCGCG